>NC_072734.1:153869703-154142378 GCF_026930045.1 Uloborus diversus | reverse complement strand
AACGCTACCGAAAATTGTAAAATTGCGTTTTTTGACATCAACTTTGAAATATCGCTTGGAAGGGAACTAGAACGCTGTGTCCCCGATTCTTGTCTTAGGCCTATATAGATCAACCAATTTAAAAAAAATTCGAGGGGGATTTACCTGGTTCCTCATTTCTTTCCTTGTGTCCTTCCTATGTTGTCAGTATAGAAGCCTAAAGATGTGCCTTTCAGGCCTATAACCATAAGTATCCTTTCAAGGCACATAAAAAATGCGTCAGTGTTAGCTATATTTTACATTTCACAATTTTCTATTTTAGAACTTTAAATCTGATTTAGGAACTTAAAGGAAAATAGGAACTAGTGGTAGTTTAAGTGTCTTTGCTCGACTAATTTACAGAAGAGGGCCAAAATATTCCTTTGCCGACTGGGCCAAAGTCAGCCAGTCCGCCGCTGGATATATCCCTAGTAGTCTTTGTTTATGTATGAAAATGAACTACATACCTCTCGCAGGCACTGGTGCCAAGAATTCATCGCCAATGAATGAGGATAGCCCAATTATTGAAATCTTCCCACCTGACAAATATCAGAATGTTGCAGTTGCTATTGCATGAGCGGTAGTCCTTATATTGAAGGCATCATAGTATAGATTAAGAAGACAATTGTGTAATGGACCCTACATACTAGTTTTATTCCTTGTTTAACAATTCAGTTAATTTTAATTGTTTTACATTTTGAACCTAAGTAACTGTTCTAAGGTGACTCAAAACTCAGGAACTTCGAAGGTTGCATAATTTTATAATTTAACTCACTTTTTTTTTTCACCACAAAACTACAGTTTATGCTGTTTATGGTAAATCATTAAGTAAAATATGTATAAATTGTTTTATATATATCGGTAGACACTTTAAAGTTTTTAAAAATTGTTATTGTTATTTTTGGCATTTTTTACATCATGACAGTCAAACCTTCAAACTAACTTAACGAGTGCTAAAACTAAAAGAGCGGAGTAGAAGAAAACCTCTGGAAAGCAATTTTTTTCATCCAAAAAAAGAAAAAAAGACACACTTTTTTTTGAACCACCAAATGTCTTGTTGTAACGCAGACTTTGTTTGTAAATATCTTGTTTCAAATTTCACGTAACATATTTCTTGTGCTAAAAATGCATTATAGAGAGCAATTCTGTTCGAATTGAAAGAAAATACAATTTACTTTTCTTTAGCTATTCAAGACATAAAACGTGAGGAAAACAATATGCGCTTGGTTTCCTTTCTGAACGATAACAAAGGTGAGGAAGCTCGTGTGGCGAAAATCATCATAATAAAGTACGTAAACGCAAACATAAAATTTAATAATCATTTTTTCATCTTTTGACACGAAACATTTTTACAAAAATATTTTTTTGCGAAGTTTAGTCCACATTTTTTTTAAAAAACATAATTAATTTTAAAAACAAAAATTGTGAAAACAACATCGATTTCTCAAACTTTTAACAATGTAACGACTGGGCATTTCCACAGAAAAAGGGAAAAGGTGGCAGAATTTAAAAAAAAAATCTTTTTCTCACAATTTTGGTATCAATGGAAAGGTAATTATCTGAAGTGTATAGAAATAACAAAAATATGCAACAGAAGCAAAATTAATTAGAGTTCTGAGGCTTCAAATCAGGTTGCTATGACCATGTTCTTACGTGTAACTTTTTTTATACGACTTAAGAATGGCTGTTTGATGCTTACATTGTGGCATTTTTCAAATATTCTCTCTAAAATATGCTTCTCAGAACTCTCTAAAAGAGTTATATACAAAAAAATTGCACTTAACTACAAAAACTTAATTTTTAGGGATTTTTTCATATTAGGCATTTTTGTAATTCTACGAAGTTTTTATCACTTACTTTTTTTGAACTTGAAAAAAAAATGGCTGAAAGTTTATGTTATGTAAAACTGAGTGGAGATTTTTACAAAATATTTTGTCTGCAAATAAAGATTTTATATGCAATTAAAAATAATCATTTAAATTAAATTTCAAAAAAACTAGTTAGCTTAAATAAATGGTCAGAAAAATTTCTACGTCCGACACCAATATTTTCCTAATTAAAATTAGGTTTATAAGTATACGAAAATTCCTGGTTACATTAAATAATTCACACATGCTATTCATGACTAATTATGTATTTATATTTATATATAACATAAATTTAAAGAACATATACACAATATTTTGACTGGGGGAAATACCTGAAGATAAGAAATGAGTCTCTTATGTTTATCAATAGCGATTAAAGTAGTTATGTATAAAATAATGAATATTTAAGAAGCATTAGGGTTCTCAGTTCAAAAATAACACTCCTCCCTTCCCCAGTTTTCACTTAAAAACTCTCAGGTATTTTTGGTGAACTCACAACAACCCCTGTTTGTGGCTAGAAAAACTTAGTTTCGTTTTCAACAATTTGTAACCAACAACCAAAATTCTTCTTATTTGTTAATGAAGTTAGATTTTTCTTCATTAAAATTCTACAAATCAATCTTCATTTCTTTTCACCCTAGAGATTGAGGTTTTTGTTGTTCACATAGAGATTGTAAAAAAAAAAAAAAAAAAAAAAAAACTTGACAAAATGCGTCTAATCTCTCTTGTTCTCGTTATAGTATTTTCCTTATTTTATGAGTGAAGACTTAAAATACAAATTTCCTGGAATGGTATACAAATATTGATTTATTAGGGGTATCCATCTCCCCAAAAGCAAAGAGATCCCCCCTGCCCCCCCCCCCCCCCAAAAAAATCCTCAAGAACACCCAGAAGAATAATATTTTGTCATAAAAACAAAGAAATGTCTTGAAAAACATTCCTTGTAAACAAGTTCTATGACATAACTTGGGCCATGAACCCCCCCCCCTCCCTACATTTTTTTTGCATAATATTTTTAGTTTCAAATTATTTCAATTTTCACAAAATTATTTGTTTTTCTCAAAAAATGGGGCCCTGGGAAAAATTCTGCACAGACTCCTGTTATGCATATTTTTCCCTTTTTTATGCTTTAAAATACCATAATATGTAATTCCATAAACAAATTAAGAGTTAAACAGCTTTTTAAGATGTTTATTTCATGTCGGATGTTGTCTGCTTTGCACATTCTACGTCCGACACCAAGGGAAAAAAACTTTCGTGCTATTTATCCGTGAATTAATTTGGTGAAAAAAGCAAAAATTATTCATATTTAAGCTTTACTTTTCAACATTCAAGCAGTCACAAAATCTGAAAACAGTTCATTGAGCTGAAACTTTGGTTTTTTCAACGTACGTCAATTTTCAGTTCCCCTTTCATCTACGTCCGACACCATGAGGTTTTTTATTTTTAATATTTATAGTTTGAATTTTTTTTCAGAAATTCTATAAGTATTTATATTGTTTCTATATACATAAGTATTGAGAAAAAAATGCCTCAGTTCATCCATTTTAACTCTGAAAATTATGAACCTTTATTGGTAAATTTCGTGCAAGTTCTACGTCCGACACCGTGGAATTGCCCGACTTTAAAAATTTTATGTGACCGTGGAGACCAGACAGTTTTGAATTATGTTTTGTAATGATGCCTATTTTATGTATGAAAGAATACATTAATATTAAAGATTAAAGAGGTCCGAGACACAAAAGCCGCCAAATTTTGCAATTGCTTTTTATCATTTAAAAAACTTCTTCGCTTTTTTCTGCTTAAAAATACGTTTGAATCTTGTTTCTATCTTAGTTAGAGCGGAAGAGATTATTATTTTTGTTGGATGTATTTAACAAATGTTATAAACTTTAAAACTTTAAACGCGTTTTTCTCCATGATGCAATTTTTCCCAATCTTTTGCATTTAAACTCTTATAAGTTAAGAACTGATAAAGATAAAATAATTAAATTGGAGCAAATCTTTTTCACACAGTTTACTTTTTTTTTTAATTCCTCAAATTTAAAAAAACGTTTTCTGCAAAAAATATGATTTTTTTTAAAAAAGTAATTTTGAATTTTTAGAAATTTTTCTTCAAATATTTTCTATTTTTTATTGAATACTCATTTTTCAAATCGCCGAATAAAATTAACGCTTAGATATTTATGCATAATTTTTGGAAAACATTTGAAAATTGACCAAGAATATTTTGAGTTTTAGCAATTAAAAGCAAACCCATTTAAAATTAAAAAAAAAAAAAAAAAAAAAAAAAAAAAAAAAAAAAAAAAAAAAAAAAAACAGAAAACAAATAGAATTTAAATTAAATTTTCTTATTAAATTGATGGTCAATCCGTGCAGAAAATTTCAAAACTCTAAACTGTTTAATAAAATATTTCTCAAAATGTGTTCCGAACCCCCTTAAATCCTCTTTTTCCATATTTTTCTTAGATTGATGATTTTCCTAGATTGATAATGCATTTATTTATCTCATTCTTATCATCTTATTCCAATTTATGTGACGATTGATAAAGACGAAGAAGTTTTTATCACTTCCTTTTTTTGAACTTAGAAACAAATATTTACTCTGCTTTCAGCGCCATCTATCGGTTAATATGATGTAGTAACACTTGTTGTCTTTTTCAGTCAGGAAAAATTACTTCTGAAAATCCGAGAATGTAGTAGTTACACTCGTATTCTAATAGTTTACTGTAACTCAAAATTTATTTTTGGTTTTAGAAAATAACAAAGTTCTTGTTATTAACATTTTAAATATTAATTGAGACTTACTCATATTCGGAACAGTATTTATTTGCCTAATATTAAACTAGTTTGTATTTTAAATATTTTATGCAATTCGTCAAGAGCATGCTGTTCTAAGTGGAGGGGGCTAAGTGAAATCGTTCATTTCATTTAATTATTCAAACCTTTATCAAATCACTTGCATATTAATTAATTCATTCATTCAGTTTCATTCCTTCATTTGCTCCTATATTTTTTCATGCTGTGATTGATTTTCTTTTCTATTTACTATTTTAGTCACTCATTTATTTCTTTATCACGTATTAATTAATTAATTTATTTATTCGTTCATGTTTTACCTTCTTTTCTTTTATTCTATCATGTTTTTATTTATTCGATCATTTGACCAAAAATACTTTTTATAATGGTAGAGAACATTTCATTAGAAAAATACTTACTTTTAACTTTGCCCCATGCATAAAAATATTTGAAACATGTCCATTTTTTTAAGGTAAAAATTTACTACCAAAAAGGAAAAACAACATATGTCAATGCAAGTTGAAATTTATAATATTTATTTTCATTATGTTCTGTGATTTTCAAGTCTAATTTATAATTTGTTCATTTTGAAAAGGATAAGTTATTTTAACTTTTTCACATCGTCCCACATTACCCTTTATATATACTTTTGGTTTCCATACTATAGTTACTTAATCAATCCGTTTAACATAGGAATTTAATCATATTTTACTAGCATTAATAGAGTTCTTTAATGTCTACCTATTCGAGTCAAAATGTAATTCCACATCAATACACCAGCAAACGTGAGTTAAAGTTATTCATTCAACTGAACAAATTGAATTAGATTCGCCTCACCGGAAGTAAAGAGATAATTTGCTCGTAATTAGATTCAATGAAAGCTCATTAGATTATTTCCACAACCTACTTAAAACTAAGTTGTGTAAGACCAAAAAGTTTAATTACTGTTTGAACTGCGAATATGGATATATTATAACGAGAAGATTTGTAAAATATTTTTTCAGTCAAAGTTATGGGTAGAAAATTGTGATTCATTCTTAGGAAAACCGGGATCGAAGATTTATTGACTGGAGCTCACGTCTTGCTGTTGGCGTTCAACAGCAAAAACATATATTATTTTCTATTTCATTTAACGATCGAAAGTGCGATACGAAGTCCCCGTTTTCGATAAATATTTGCAAGGAACTAACTACATGCTAAAAAATCACGAGGGTAAACATAAACCACGGAACAAGCTACTAGAATCCACACTTCAAACGTGAAAAGCCTCTGCATTCGGCTGAAATTCCTAATCTTAGGAAAAACAGTCCCACCACAACCTGAAAAATACAGAAATTGACAGTGCGTATGGAAATTCGAAATAAAAATGATGTGTCATTTCGAATAGGTGTTGGAAACTATAGCAAATAGTTGCATTTAAACAAATTGTAGGGAAACGAGGGGCAAATTGGAATAGTTATGATACATTACGTATTTCAAAACGAGCAATTTGGAATCTTTTTTCAAAAATTACTATGTATTAAGAAGGAAAACTGTTGCTTAGAAACAATAAAATTTGCATTGAAGCATTATTTTTAATTTTTGGCAGCAATTTTTACATTCAATAAAAAAGTGAATAATTTCACTTTATTTTTTAATGGGACAAGGTGAAAAATAAAATACTTTTTACTGAAAAGTTTTCTATTTCATTGTTAAAAAAATATTTTATCAAATGAATGAATAAATAATGAAATGAATAATTAAATGAATTTATTTTGAAACAATCGACGGATAAAATAATGAATTGTTTGTCATTATTGTTGTCAATTTTGGGTGCGCTGCTTCACTTTCCCATTTGTACCATGTTTTGGTGTGAAGTCCGGCTTTCTCAGTACACACATGCCATAAGGACCCGTTTATAGGGTAGCCAACCATTCAATGAATAACAATACATTCACACAAGGAGAGAACGAGGACAGGAGAGAGAAAGAACATCCATGCCCGAGCCGGGATTAGAGCCCGGGACCTCCCCATCGCAGTCAGACCTCTCTGACCATTAGACAATGTGACCGGCTAAATGATGAATTAATTAAAGGATGCATGATAAAAACAAATTAATGAATAAATAAGAAAATTATTGAATTACGAAATGAATGGGTAAGTAATTAAATAACTGGTTGAGTAAGTATACGAAATGAACTGTTTCACCTTGCCACATCCACTTTGTTCAGTATATACACTCAACTAACTGTTGAAAGCATTTAAACATTGCAACGAATATTAGTAGATCTCAAATAATATTTTCAATGTTAACAATGAAAAATTTATCATTTTATAAGGACAAAAATTATTTTTAACGTAAAACAATATAATACAATATATATCAGTTCTTGAAAATTGTTTGTATTTTCATACATGCTTGGTCTTCAGAGGTAAAATTTACCCGACTGAATTAGACTACCGTCTGTGTTACTACGTTGTTAAAATATTACCAGATCGGAGGCGGTAAAAGCAGAGTAAATATTTCATCATTTCACTTTGCCCCGCTATTTTTACTTTGCCTCACATTCCCCTACTTTTACTATAAAATATTTTACAAATTTCGTAATTTTTGGATCGTCTTTTACAGGATTCCCTATGACGTACAATATGGGTGAAATTCCACGATCGTACTTTTAAGTTGCCTGGCGACGAAACTTATTGCTCAGAAATTAACGAAATTTTAGTAGAATATAATGGAGATATTTGAATTTTTTAAACGAACGAAAAGAGAAAGGCGTTTTTTGTGAATCATGTATTTTTCATAAATTCATGATTGTTTCAAATATTAATGCAACAAAACATGTTCAACATGACAGCTATCTTTCTCGTATACCTGTTGGAACCGTTAGAAAGCATGTTCCACAGTTTACAATAATGTGCTCTGGAAATTCTACGCAAATGTCGTTCAATGATATGCTTTAAATCAGGCAAAGTTCTTGGATCAGCACTATTTGCAAGAAGATTTAAATACTTCCAAATCTAGAAGTTACGTGGATTGAAATATGGAGATAGGGAAAGCCACAAATCATTTGAATGGCGGCAAATGAATCGTTTCTCAGTTAAATGATTTTTTAGGATTCCTTTAACATGAAAACTAACGAGTCGAAAAGTTTTCACCAGGCGAAGTTGACAACATTTTAGTTATATGTTATTGGTACATACATATTATAATGGAACGTATGGACACTCCTTTGTTTCAAAGTTGTGCTGCGCTTTGTTTTTATTAACTTCTTTTTTTTTTAAACAAATTCTATAAAATTATTTTCCAGTTAATCACATTTTTCCATTTCTTTAATTTATTTCCCTTTTAAATGTGCAAAGAACGTGAAATCTAAATTATGAACAAGTCGTAAATATGTTTTTCATTTAATGCGTCCTCTCTCGGATAAGTTTTGAACTAATTTTTTATTAGCTGATACTAATTCCCATACCTTTATTATGTCCTACAGAAAATTGTTAATTTCTGCGGAACAGTTTCGTCGTAGACAGCTTT
The DNA here is from genome assembly GCF_026930045.1 of Uloborus diversus. Lineage (NCBI taxonomy): Eukaryota > Metazoa > Arthropoda > Arachnida > Araneae > Uloboridae > Uloborus > Uloborus diversus. The sequence continues at coordinate 154,134,179 of NC_072734.1, read as the reverse complement.
AAAACAGGATCATTTACTTATGGTTACACTGCATTTATTTCACTTCTAAATATTTTTTTTTAATTAGCTGCTTAGAAGACAGCATCGAGTAAAGTTTTTCATTCAGTGTGTTGCTTGACCAATAAAAAGTTAACGTAAAGTAAAACTTTTAATGGTTATAGCTTACTGTTCGTACAAATCTCAGTTCTTTTATACTTTTAGTATAACCTATTGTACATAAACAAATATAAATTGAAACTATATCGATTTATTTCAACATTGTTTCATTTTATTCTTACATTTAGTAAACATGATAGAAACAAACAATGCATTAAGAGAAATGTAATTTAGGGTCATGCATAATTGAAATGTTTTATGATGAGATTAGGCAGTAAGAAGTAAAGGGATGTAAGTGGCAAAACTAAAAATTTGAAGGTAATCAGTACAAATGGTAGGTGAAACTCTCCTCTGTCTTGGGGCAAAGGATAGTATTAGTAGCCCTGGTAGGTGCTGTTGTATAGCATGATTTAGAAAAAAAATCAATGAAAGTCTACCTAGCACCTTATCTTTAAACGCGTTTTACTCAAAACTTGAAAATGTGCACTTAATTCTCTTTTCTTCTCACTGCCTCAAATGTTAATAATAAACTCCAAAACCATCGTAATGTTTTGAAATATTTTATTTCATCTCTACAAAAGTATGTTTTTCAAGAGAAAAACAAAAAAAAGAAAAGAAAAACTTCTATCACAATAAGTATAAATGTACTGCTATTGTAGATGCAAAGAATGATACTTCATAGAAACATTCGTTCACTAATAGCTAGTGACGTACATAAAAGTGAATGGAGAAACGGTTTTCGGCTTATTGTTATTCAAATAAGATGGAAGTTTACTTAAAAGTTACATTAAACTTCTTTCTTAGAAACTTGCACTATATTGTTGTCTTTAAAGCTACTACTTCGTATCCAAAATTAAAACCGTTGAATCGTAATGATGCTTTCCCTCTTTACCTTTCATTAAAAATTGGTCTTTGGCTTAAAATTAATATTTATTCAAGCTTACAGAAAATAATCCTCGAGCTTTCTGAAAGAATTCTAGCTACAGACCCGTAGAAGTGTGTTTGTATGAGTAACCTAACTAAAAACAAAACAAAAAAACAAAGGTTCGACAAAATGCATTAGCTTGGAAGCGAGAATGAAATATTAAATCTGGTTAACAATGATGGATTATAATGTTTTGTTACATTTCCTTCTCATTCCTTGGAGTTAAATATACAATTGAACTACTGCGTTGAATCTCATTTTTCAAAATTATGTTGAAATAGCAGAGTTGCGAGATATTAATCTTATTAGTGTCATAATAATCGCAGAAGAACTGTTGTAATTTGTTTAAACTAGTTTAAGTTAAATCTACAAATTTTTAAATAAAATAAAGCATTCCCGTAAATAAATAATAATAATAAAAAATTAAATAGTATTACGATGACTCAAGTTGTCACAAAGAAGAATAAGTGCTCCCAAAAAGCAACGCAATGTATTAGACTCATGCGATTTTAACAAATAAATAGTGTTCTGGACGCCAATCAGAAAAAAATGACCATTGGCGACACCCAGTATCAGGCTAGAGGAACGAAATTGTGCAAGAGGACGAAATGTGGTTACTTCAACCTGGTCAATACATACAGGGTTTGTATAAAAAGTAATGAGACTGAGCTGTGTCCGAGGAATTTATTGCAGATATTAACTCACACCTAAAATTCTTCAAAATAAGACCCTTGGCCTAGCACACACTTAACCCAGCAGATCTTCTAATCTTCGAAGGCTGCTTTGTAGTCTGCTTCCGGAATGTCCTTTAAAAGTCTTGTACCAGTGCTTTCACGGCCTCCGGAGTTCCATGGTGATCTGTTAGGGATGTTTTCATCCTCGGGAATATAAAGAAGCCGGCTGAATCTAAATAATGACTATAGGCGGGCTGGGAAAGTGCAGAGATACCATTATTGACCAGGAAGTCTGGGAGGATGAAGCAGGTGTTTCCTGCATTTCTCAAGTTTTCAGCGATGATGCTGTGAACTGTCATTTTATCAAGTCCAACTTCAACTGCAATCATTCTTACACTTAACCGGCGGTCCGAATTTAGCACAACTTGCACACGTTCCACATTTGATTCGTTTTGCTAGTTGACGGACACCCTGTTTAAGATTAATCCTCAACGCTCTCTCGGCCATCCCTTAAACACTTGTGTCACCGAAACACATGCGCCTTTAACAGACAATTAATTCCAAACACTTGCTTACACATGTCTAAAGTCTCTGAGGCCGATTTACCAAGTTCCACGCAAAACTTAATCGTGTAACGCTACTCAAATGTTCTCAGCATTTTGGAGCTGGAACTGACATTTGCCACATGGCTACATTATAACGATGATGCTGCTCGAACAAAGATTCCCAGGTGACTGCGAACCGGAGTGAGACCCACCAGTAACTCCTACCACCGTCTTAATCAGTTTCTGCGCTCTTGAGAAGTACAGTCGCAATCGAAAAAAAAAAAGTCTCGTTACTTATTATACAGACCCTGTATTACATGAAAAAAAAAACCCAACAAAACACATAAATTTGAGCAAAAATACACTACATTCCTAAAAGAAGAGAGGGGGAAGCCTCCCCTTCTACAAAAAAATTTCTTAAATGACACACCTAACTTTCCTTCCTAACGTTTCTGTCCAAACCCTTTGCTTTTCAGAAAATATGCGTTTAGTCTCCGTTCAGTGTCTAATTTTTCTAAAAGTGAGCAGCATATTTAATCTTGTAAAGAACTGGCCTTACTAAAAGGCAATGCTTTACAAATGCACTACAAGTTCATGATTAGCGATGTACTACATGATGCAATAAATTAACTCCATTATTTTTCTGAGATTCACTTTGCCTCAGGACACACAACTAAATATATTTCTTGTTAAATCAGCGAATAATCAAACACATTCTTTACATTTTTGGAAAATGGAAGTGCATACAGAAATTAATTGCTTATGAAAGGTGCCGACTCTTGCTTGAACAATGATCTTTTTTTCATGTGTCCATCCCCCACTAATCCCTCAAACGGCAAACCTGATTTGTATTCTTTACTTTTTCTATCTAAACGTTTCATTTCTCACCATATATTAGTTTTATCGCTGCTGTATCTCTAATTATTCCGCGCATGAGAGAATATTCAATCTTGTTAAGAATGTGTTATTTACTTAACTAAAAGGCAGTTCTTTACAAATAGCTCTACAAGTTCTTGAATAACAATAAATATATTATTATGTAAATGCACCCCATTAATAATCTCAGATAACTTTAGTATTATATACATTTCATTGCTATCCCCTTGTCCTCAGGACACACAATCAAATCCATCTTATGTAATTAAAAACAGAGCCTACATACCTATGTATCTATCTACGTATCTATGTCCAAGTTACTTCACCCGAACGACAGTGAACTGACCATCGAACCAGGTATTGATGATTTCGTAATCTTCCCATCTTTATGTTTGGATATTTATTATAATCCTCCAATAATAATTAGCGGAGATATCAATTAAAAACTATACATTAATTATAACTTAGATTTCGACATAAAATCCCTATTTTTCGAAGGTTTCCTCCATTCAAATTATTATTCAGTGCTTCATTTCAACTTTCCACCACAATGCTTTAATTAAAATTTGTAGCGTGAAAAAAATCATTTAGAAGAAAGAAGTGTTCCCATTTTTTTCTCGAATGTAAAGAAATTAAAATCTGGCTTTTGTTTTAAAGGCTTTTTCTGTAATCGAGGAATTTAAAATGTTTCCTTTTTCGATAGTTTTTCCACAAACTACCGCAAAATTGGACTGTTTTTTTTTTTTTTTCAAACCTGATTGTTGAACACGCGTCACTTGACATAACTTTTATTTTCGAGGTGGACCGTGCAAAGCCCGGCGACGCAGCTAGTTTATTATTTATTTAGTGAATGATCAAGCGCATTATTTTCATCAATTGGAAACTGAAGAACATAAAGCATCATCAGAAACTAACTGCTTATTAATGGCGTATAAATGCTCTTATTTAAAAAAACGAACATTTTTCCTGTTTCCATCCCCTACTGATCCCTAAAACGGCACACCTAAATTTTCCTTGTTACTTTTTCTGTTTAAACCTTCTTTTTCACTCCATATACTATTAGTTTTATTTGTGTTCAGTCTCTAATTCTTCTGCACGTGAGCAGCACATTCAATCTTGGCAACAATGTGTTGTTTACCTAACCAAAAGGCAGCTCGTTACAAAGAGTACAAGTTCTCAAATAGCATTATACTATCTGGCAAAATTAATTCACCCAATTAATTTTCTCATATCATTTAAGTATTCTCTGTATTCCAGGTCGATTCACTTAGCCTCAGGACACACAATCAAATGTGTTTCTTGTTTATTCAACGAAGGACCCAGTACATTACTTACACTAATTAGAAATTGAAGTGCGTTACATCATTAAAATCTAACTGCCAATAAATGGTGACCACTCTTACTTAAACAACGGTCCTTTTTCCATTTTCCATCCCCTACTGATCCCCAAAACAACACACCTGATTTGTCTTCGGTACTTTTCTGTCCAAATGTTTCGTTTCACACCATTTACAGTCACGTTTAATCTCCGTTCAGTCTCTAATTCTTCTGCACTTGAACTGCACATTCAATCTTGGCAACTATGTATGCTTTACCTAACCAAAAGGCAGCTCATTACAAATAGTGCTATAAGTTCTTGAACATCACTATACTATGTGATCCAATTAATCCGCCCCATTAATTTTCTAAGATCACTCTAATATTATCTGCATTCCGTTGCAATTTGCTTTGCCTCAGGAAACACAATCAAACCCATTTCTTGTTTACTCAGCGAATGATCAAGGGCATTACTTACACTAATTGGAAATCGAAGGTGAGTAAAGCATCATTAGAAACTAATTGCTTTATGAATGGTGACCACTCTTATTTAAACAGTGGTAATTTTTCCTATTACCGTAAGTTATCTTATAACGTATTCATCTTTTCATTAATGTCTTTCACCAACGCCCTATTGCCTTTAGCAATCAATTAAGCAGCACTGCTTGGGTAAAATCAATACTGAATTAAATGTTTCCCCTTACGCATTAATTTACATTTATAAAGTCTCTTCCTTTCAAAGGTCTTTTCGAAGCAAACAAAATTAAAGCAAACCTTTCCTGGTTTTTCAAATTGTTACTAATGGCTTTTTTTTGAAAGAAGATTTAGTTTGAGTTTTAAGATTTGGTTAGAAGAGCACGCAGAAGAGATAAAACATTAATAAACATATAAAAGGCTTTGAAGCTAAATCCAAAGATAAGATTTTTAACAAATACTCTTTAAACGTCATTTTACCCCTATTTGAAATTTTCGATCTAAAACCTTGCAGTGTGAACAACTATACGAGAACAGTTGAATTTCAGATTGTTAAATATTTCAGACTCAATTTCTTTTAACAGAGTGAATTAAACGAGCAAAAAATAATAATAATTTGAATTTTAACAACTTGAATTCAAATTATGTTCCGCGCAAGCACGAATGTGCTGGCATGCGTGTATGGGTATGACTGTGTGTGTGATTGTGTGTAGGCGTGCTTGTATGGGTATGACTGTGTGTGTGTTTGTGTGTAGGCGAGCGTGTATGGGTATGTGTGTGTGTGCCTGTGTTTGCATGTATGTGTATGTAGGTGTGTGTGTGTGTGTGTGTATGCGTGCGACGTTAAGCTTAACAAAATGAAAAATAATGAATGATGAATTTCTCTTCAATATGCTATGTTATTTTTCTCGTCAATGTTACGGTAATTTGCTAGTCCATGTTATGGTAAGTTACTTGTAAATGCTATGGTTTGATTGCTCGTAATTGCTACGGAGGACGTCAATCCACCAATGGTGTTTAAAATAAAATCGAGTGAGAACAATTAGCAATTCGTGATTGCTTAATAATTTTTAAATATTGAAGAAAGCTATACTACACATAGAGTAATGGCGGGGTAACATGCCCCGCCGCGTAAATTGTCCCTGTAACTGAATTCAACGATTTCTGAAACATAGTGGGCCTGTGCCGACTTTTTCAAGAGTACTTGTGTATAAGAAGTTTTACGTATTCACTAGAGACATCTTCAGAGAATTTTTATATGTAACTACAGCTTTTAAGCAAAGTGAAAGGTAAGAGTGACACTTTTAAACGCAGCTGAAAACCTTTTACATTTTCATTTTGCTGGAATAAAATTGACTTTAATTTTCATTCCATTGCTCGTATAATGATTTGCATTAATTTAGTTAATTTTAAATACGTTTGCTTACTTTCACAAGTTCTTTGAAGTTACTTCAGTTTTAATCAGATGAAGTAGGGCGAGATTGCCTGACTATCAAGGTAATGTGTCCGAAAACTGAATAGAATATTTCAGAAAGGGCGCGTAAGTCCAATGGATTCCCGTAGGACTTACGCCCTTTCTGAAGTAATCGATTCAACTACAAAGTCGTCTTTTTTTTTTGAAAAAAAAAATTAGTTTTTTTCCTAATAGATTTTACTTAGCATATGAACCTACATGAAGAGAGGCAGAAATTATCATCTTTAGCTGATTAGCAATTTTTTAAAAATATTTTTCTGCTTATGTGGCTCGTGATACCCTGACGTATTCTATTAATGTTTATTTCTGTACGATATGAAAAGTGAATAAAGTCTAGATGACAGTCTAAAATGTATGCATATTAAATTTTTTAGAGTTATGATGTAGTTAATAGTGAATTATAGGAACTCGAGAATGAAAAACGAACATTTAAAAATAATTTAAGAAAAAAACAATGTTTCAAAATTTGGTTTTAGTTTTTGAGTGCGAAGACTATAAGTTGTGAGCAACAAATTTTCTCTCTCTCTCTTTTCACGTTAAAACTTTACTGAATTGCTATGCAGAAACAACATAAAACATTGCATTTAACGTGGTCAACTTTATTCACTTTCAATTCAGAAAAATGCGTTGAAGCTTAATAAAAGTTATCAAAAACTCAATAGCATTAATATTTACCACTTTCTAAAATTTACTAGAAAGTCACCCGTCAATGTATGACGGATGAAAAGTGCTTCTACATTCGAACGAAGCCATTGCCTGTCTGGTGATATTTTGACAGCTGAAATTTTAACCCTAACTCCAGTGGTTTAACCCTAAACTCCAGTAGAGAGCGTTCATTGTTCACCGTTTTTTTCGTTTCCTCAATTCCCTGAAATGACACAGTCTTACCAGTAAAACAGTTATACAGTTATTAAGTTACCAGTAAAACAGTTATTAAGTTACCATATCGAGTTCAGCCTTGTCACAATAATATCACTCACCTTGTCCCTGCATATTGAACATTACCAAAACATATTATCAAATTATCATGCCGTGGCGCGAGTACCATTGTTGAAGCACGCGGGTTACTCGATCATCGGTTATTATTTGTATGAGGATTAAGTTTGTCATATGACCATTCAGCATGCATGTACATTGTCGGCACCCAACGTGCTATATCTAGATTCGACAGTTCATTCTCCTCAGTGTTCATTTTCCACATATGATCATCGCAATCAGCACACATGTCACACTGTTAAAAAAATCTGAAACGTCATTGATTATTTTCGTGGAGCGTTTCGGGATCTCACGGGTTTTCAACTGTTTCCCCGTAAAATCAAGACTCTTTGCAAAAAAGCTTTCTGCATTGCTTCAAGTTGCTGGAATGCTGACTTTTTATTGCTGTTAAAAAAATTTTTATCTACCCTTTTATAGATTTACTGAGTTGTTTAGTAAGTATATCGGATTCCTATCGACTACGGTCCATCCAGGCTCCCTAAGCACTGAACGAGAGCAAACAAGTCACTGGATAGCTGCAGCTTTGCAAGTCAAATAACTGCAGGCAAGTGAGATGCTTGATTCTTACTTGCAGTTCTTCCTTAGCTTTCTTAGTATCTCAGTAGGTTCTAATAAAGTAAATTAAAGAAACCGAATATCTCTCGAAAGTTCCAGCCAGACTTTAACCGGGGAGACTTCCAATTTTTTCAGAAAGATTCAAGGATAATTTTATTAAGGTTACTACTTTTTAGCGGTGAACGTTCCAGGTTTCCAGAAGATTTGTTACTGGCAGAATTAGGGCACATTAGCTGAAAAATTATTTTCCAGGAACGTTTCTGAATCGTCCTTTCGCTGCAGTCAATTTAGTTTCACTAACAACCAGGACAGACAATCGCAAATTTTACTGGACTATTGAATTTCATATGACAAAATTGCTGATCACTATACTTCACAGTGACTAAGTGTTTGTATTATTTTCTTCAAAACGAAGGCAAACGCAACGGTAAATAATGTACCAGCAGTTCACAGGCATTGAAAACAACATGGTTTGCAAACTTTTATGTTTTCACATTAATTTCCTCCTGCTCTTCAGGGGTTGTTCCCTCAAAATTATAAAAGTGTTCGAGACACAATGTTTTTTATTCGTAAGAAGAATCTATAGTATAACATTTAACAAGTGTTCTTCAATGTAATATTTCGAATTAAAATTGACAATCATAAATATTTATTAGAGGGTAACCTTGTGATAGATATTGGAAGAAAAGCGGTAGAACGGTGTAAATAATAAGTATTTTTGAAAATATTGCCAATTCCTAAAACTAAATGCATTGAAGTTTTCGACATTATAAATTAATTGCTGAGAGCCATTTCGATATTTTATGGATATTTTGAGATATATTGTAGACTGGGGATTGAGGCATTAGTTTTTGATGTTATTTTATATATTTTTTCCATCACACAAATCAAATTTATCCTAAAAGACTCGGAAAACATTTTGAGATAATACTAAGATGCTAAGTAACAATAAATGCACACATTTTTTTAAAAAAATATTTTGAGAAATGTAATTTTATTTTTTTAAACTTTTTCGCGTTTTGGCTTGACTGGTTTTTAGTTACTTTTGTTTGTGGTATTTGAAAATATATAAATAAAATAAAGATAACTTTTTTATTTTAATTTTGGCGTTATGCTTTAAGTGTTGAGATCTACTAGCTTTCACGATCAGCAATATTTAATAGTACTAACTTTAAACAGTAGATGCAAAAGAGACGATTTTTCCGTCCTATAGAATTACTCTTTGAGTAAAATTAATTTGTAACTCTTTTGCAAGAATTATACTTAGTTTGAAACATTACGTTTAGGAGAACGGAAAAATGGTTCAGAAAAGGTTTAAAAAAAGTGATGTATTTGGACATGGCGATCCTTTAAAAGAAGATAAAATAATTCAACTTGAGCTGAGCGATTTGAAAACGGTCGAAAAGCAGCATGAACTTTTTTTGGTGTAAGGTTCGCTTTTTCTTTTTGTCTGTCCAATCGATAAAGTCGAGACATGATGTTTTGAAAATTGTTTCGAAAGTAACAAAGGAAATGTTACGTGACCACCTTGACGTGAATCATCAGTTTCTTTGACAAGAACGTTTCACCAGTTACACTTTTGAGAACGGATGAAATGAAGCTCAGTGAATGAAAACTTTCGTGAACCTTTTTGAGAGTGCTCTAGTTGTGTTAACAATATAGCTTTTTTTCCATAGTTCTTAGAGTACAGTTTCACTAAGCGGGCTTTCTCAACTATGAACAGCATTTCGATGCATATAAACTCCGACTACCATTTCCTGAGGCCAGGATGGGTTGCCAACTCCTAAAAATGTTTCCCCCTAAACTCAACTCATAAAACCCCTAAAAACCCCTAAATGCGATTGGATAAATTCATATGACGTCAGAAAGTTACATGATCCTTAAAATGTGACGTCACACATGGGGTAAAAAGGTCACGTGACCATTGCTATTTTTCGTTGTTCAGTGAGTAAAGGCTGTTTATCATTTTTATGTCATTTCTGATCAAAATCAATGGTTATAAAAGCTCAAAAAACACATAAAAGCAAAAAAATAAATGAAATAATCGAACAATAGCATTTCCAAAGATAAGAGAAAAACATTTTTACCTGATAAAACCCTAAAATTTAAACCCCTAAATTTACCCCTAAAAATTTTATTCCCCTAAAAATATCCCATTCTAAAATTTTACCCCTAAATTTAGGGGGAAAACCCCTAAATTGGCCCTGATGCCGTTGCTTCTTTTTATATCCTTTGTTGCTTTGCATGATGCTACATCAGAAATCCTACAGCAGGGTTGCTCCTAAAAACGTTTCCCCCTAAACTCAACTCATAAAATCCCTAAAAACCCCTAAATGACGTCAGAAAGTCACGTGATCCTTTGACTGTGACGTCATGCATAGAATTAAAAGGTCACGTGACCATTGCTATTTTTCGCTGCTGGAGTGAGTAATATAATATAAAGTATTTTTATGTCATTTCTGACCAAAACCATGTGCTATAAAGGCTCAAAAAATGTATGTAAGTAAAAAATAAATGAAACAATCGAAAAAATTACATTTCCAAAGGTAAAAGAAAAACATTTTTCCCTGATCAAACCCTAAAATTAAAAGCCCTAAATTTACCCCTAAAAATTTTATCCCCCTAAAAAAATCGCATTCTAAAATTTCCCCCCTAAATTTAGGGGGAAAACCCCTAAGTTGGCAACCCTGTCCTACAGTTCCATCTGGTGACTGCCAATAGAACAATTTTTGTTCGCTGCCACACAAAACTCGGCTTATTTTCCAACCGTTTAGCTCAAACCGCATCTTTTTATCTTTATTTGTTTTCGAATGGGGTCGTTTCCAAAATTTTAAAAGTATTTTGTTTTGAAAGAACACGCTTAAAAACATAGAATCTGACCATTTTTACTTCCTTTTACAAAAAATGAAGTATTGTATTCGTGAAAAAATTTCACTCAAAAATCGACCTTAATTTCTATTTTACTCACCCCCGAATGAATGTTGAGTTTTTTTTCGACTCGACCACACGTGGATAAGGGCCTAAGAACGTATAGACACGCCAAATATCCGTTTTCACGATTCCCCAGTTAATTACATCGAGTTTTCTCGTGACGTCTGTATGTACGTATGTATGTGCGTATGTGTGTATGTGTGGTATCTCGCATAACTCAAGAACGGTATGTCCTAGAAAGTTGAAATTTGGTACGTAGACTCCTAGTGAGGTCTAGTTGTGCACCTTCCCTTCGGGTGTTTCTAAAGGTTGTTTTTGCATCGTTTTGACGGGAAATCATTGTTAATTTCGATGTAAATTCGAGTGGTGTTATAATTTGGCGGACACTTGGCGAAATATCGCCAATTTTTTTTCGCCAAATTTTTTTGCCAACCTGGCGACAAAGTGTGCATTTTTTTTTTCTTTTTTTAAAAATCTGATTTCAATTTAGCCACTGTTGGTGATATTTAGAAAGTAAACTATTGAATCACATTAAAACTGCCAGTAATGGGGAAATGACATTAAATTGATGTAAAAGGAAGTCATGTGATGCACACATCAGCTCGTTTAATTAATGTGTTTAAGTTTAATAATTTTGAGAAATTACTTAAATCTGCGCGCTTTCAATGTTTGTGCTTCTGTCCGATGACATCACGAATGATGAAATGCCATTCTGTGTTGCCATTGACAGGGAAAAATATTTAATTCGCATCTTTACTCACGTGTATTGGCAACGATATGGTTGATAGCAAGCGTAGAGCGCAATTTTAATTCGCTTTCTGATTATTAAAACGTGGAATCACGGTAGAAAAATGCGACAAAGTGCATCTTTTGTGACGTCATCAAGACCACGCCTTATTTCAAAAATCGGACATTTAAAAAATTAATTAAAAATAACTGTTGGGAAAATGAAAGCATTTTCTGGGTCTATGTTATTTTTTTGCTTATTCTATCAATTCCAGTAAAAAAGTACTACTTTTGACTGAAGAAAACTACTCCATTACTCATTTTCAAATTTCGTCCTGACTTTTGGATTACCCGGTATATGCAAATAAGGCATCGCAGTTAAACTTTTCAGAACTCCTAAGAGTGGTAGAGGGTGCATCTTGACGACTTGAAATCATATGGCAATGCGGGGTGGCAAATACTTTCCTGAAGCGATAATTCACACATAAGCACCATAGAAAAGAGATTGTAAGTGAAAAATATTTTAAAAAATGCATTCTAGAAAGCAAAAGATACATGGATCCATGTAAGTGTTCGAAGTATTTTCAATCGGCTACATCGGCGCATTTAACTCCAAACAGTCTGGAATACTACTGGCATACCTTAAATTTCTCAGGTCAGGAAGGCACATCCGCTCTCTAATTGCTATATGATTTTGAGTTGTCAGGATGATTCTTAGAGGTCCTAAAATATTTAACTTTGACACCATGTATGTGCAGTACTGGCCATTAGAATTGCTGCACCAAAAAGCGACGTTCTACACAATTGAAATTTGCACCCCAAGAAGATGTTGTATTATGCAAATGGCTAAATTTTCAATGCATACATGTAAACAGGTGGCGGTATTGCCACCTACAATGTGTTTAATTAAATAAATTTAGTAGCAGATTTCTAGCACATAAATTGTAATTGAACATTGCTTACGCTGGGAAAATTTTATTGCAATATTACTTGTATGAAAGAGATATGCTTACCAGTTTGCGTTTGACTTTGATAGAGATTGAATCGCGGCTCACTGTGATTTCGATTCATCATATCGCGATATTTCTCTTGGAGTCTGCCGAAACTAGTGATGGGCATAATCGAAAACTTTTGCTAATTGAGATCTAGGGAATCGAGTACTTCTGATAATCGAGTGATTGACAATAGAGATCTTTTGAAATTGAGCGATGGATAATCGAGATCTTTTGAAATCGAGTTCTCGATCGATTGACTTCTTGATGATTTTGAATCGAGATCTCGGTATGTGATAATCGAGAACTTGAACTGTGATAATAGAGAACTCGTGGATTGAAAATTGAGAACTTGAAATTCGAAAATCGATAACTTGAACTGTGATAATTGAGAACTCGTAATAATCCTCGCGTTGCAGGATCTAGCGACCGTGGTTTTGCCGCTGCTACTTTCAATTCATAAGTAATGTATGCAACATAGAATACATATCTATAAATTGTGTTACACAATTCAAGTACAGTTAAAAGAAGAGGGGGGGGTGCCAAAGCGGATGGGGGTCGTATGAACTCCCCCCCCATGATGTGTAAGTGGTGCTAAATATGTATGTCATGTTTACATGAACGCCCCAGTGTTTCAATCATTCCCAACAAATACAGCAGTGAAGCGACGTGGTGCAACCAGGTTAAAATTTAAAAAAAAAATGATATATTTCTAAAAAAATGAAGTTTTGTAACTTGTGATTGGTCAAAGAACGGCCTTTTTTTTTTTGATGGTCAGTAATATTTTGTTACTCCTACACCAACTACCTACAGACTACGATAGTCATTTCATTTGTTTCTTTTTTAAACTTAAGGTTAAAATTATTGAAATAAAAAACACGCTTTCGGGCAAAGCGGGTATAGGATTGACTCATATATTTATTCATAATTTCTTGACTCGTGTGCTGATTTAGATTTTCTATTTAAATAGGATAAATATAACTTTAAAAAGTTATTTTTTAAGATGGCAATTAGTTAGTCTATTATTTTAATCAGTTATTTCTTTATGTTTTATAAACAAATGTGCTGACTTTAAATTGGATAAGTACAACTATTTTATATTTTGTTATATAATGGCAGGTAGCTAGTCAACTATTTTAATCATTTAGAACTTCATATATTTATTTGGCAAATGTACCAAATCGCAATTACTTAAGCTTACCCGCTTTGAGCTCCCTGGTAGGACAAATCGGGTTTTTCAAATGTTTGTAAAGTTTGATAGTAAATAAATATTGGATTTGAAATAATACAAAAATCACTTTTTATTTTGAAAGTCACACTGCTAGGGATTAAAACTGAAATTGTTGCGATAAAAATCCAAAAACTACAAATTTCGAGCTTTCTTCGAAAACCCACCCGCTTTGGGCCACCCGCCCTTAAGTTCCTTAGATTCATGTATTGAATGTACTACATATTTAAGAGTCAATATTAATGACAAGCGTGCTTCGAAAACATCTTTTATTTTCCAGTTGAACACCATAGACAATTAAACAGAAATAATGCGATATTAATACACTTTTTACAAAACTCTTTTTATTTTCAAACTAAATGATAGAAGATATTAATAAAATAGGGTTCGAAATATACATGCCAACTGACAGTCAAAGCTGTAGCGATCTTTGCCTTTTAAGGTTTCATTCCATATTTTTAATAGAGAAAACTAATAACGTATTTCGTTTATTTTTTTTTTAAATTTCAGTAGAAAGGGAAAACCAAGTTCGATAACTTTTCATGAAAGAATTATATTTCTGTATAGAAATACTGTAAAATTCTTTTAAAAACATGAAGATCAAAATCACTGACCAAAATTGTGACATCCACCGTAATTTTATTTTCATAAGTACGGTAAGGGCAATCTTATTTACTATTTTTCTCTTCATGCGTACTTATATCGATATTGGAAACGCATCGTAAGCAACGATGTGAAAAATTAATTCTAACGGAATACATCAATTTAAAAAAAACACCGATGTTTTGATAGAAATATCGGCTCTTCGAAAACATGAAAATCGACGTCTCATGCACACACTGAGCAGCCGCAATAAAATACCCAGAGGAAATAGAAAATTTTAAACGAGGTATGGGACATTGATTTCAATTAAAGCAAGCTTCTCAATCGATGATCCAACTGAAATTTTAAGCTTGTTGATGCAGCGATGAAGATTACAAAGTTCTTTCGCTCCAAGAACCCACCAGGTGTCAATTTCAAAATGCAAATTGGTGAGGAAATTTGAAGCAAAAAAAATGGATATTCTACAGTTGTTGGATGAAGAAATCAGGAAGTAAGTGAAGAGATCGACAAAGATTGCAAAAAGGTTTAAAAAAAGACAGCTTAAAAGTACAAATAGAAAATCGCAGAAGTCACGACAAGCACAGCAGTAAGCCCATAGACACAAAAAAGGAAACATTTTAGCTATTCAGCATGCACAGGTCGTGAGTTCTTCATTGTCGCCACATAAATTTGAACCATACGAAGTACGGTGGAATGAAAAAAAAACTTTTTTTTCGGATTTCGAAACGCCTGGGTTCTCAAAAGTTGTCTTTTAGCATCAATAGATCACTTCTAAAATTTTAGCCTCTTAGGATAATATTTGTAGGTTCTAAAATCGTCCCAAAAATTTCCAAAAATGCAAAAAAAAATCGATATTTTTGAAACAAATTTACAAAATAGAAAATATACGGAATTTAAAATTTTTTTGAGGGGGTAAATGTTAACTCTTGGTAACATTAATATCTCATAACAGTTTTACTTCAATAAAGTAAATTCTTTAAATTTCCAAATAGCAGCAAAATAAACCAAAATTGCAAAAAAAAAAAAAAAAAAAAAAATAAATTTTTTTAAATTTTTAACTGTTGCTAACATTAATATCTCAAAACAATTTTACTTCAATAGAGAATTTTTTGAAATTTCCAAAAGGCAGAAAAATAAACCAAAAATCGACCTATTTTTTTTTCTTCCCAACTTACAAAATCTTCCAAAGGAAAAATATGTTAAATGCACAAAATATAAATATTTAAACACAAAATTAAAACTTTTTTACAAGTTATACATTTAATTTCTTATTTATATAATTTACTGTAACATTATAAATGGAAAAAAATAGCATTTTGGAAATAAAAACATAATATTGAATTATTGCCCTTTCCAAGAAATTGGGGACTTCATTATTCATGAATATAAGGGAAGGTCGTTTAGTATTGGACAGCGGGTAGTATCGGACAAGGGCTGCTTCTTAATTCCGCCGCCAGGGGCAGCACGTACTGGGTCAACATAGTGTGTCGTATTGGGGAGGAAAGCCACAGACGCCATATTGGTTCAAATCAATCGCTCGTTCTGGTGTGGAAAACTAGTTGTTTGTTTGTTGAGAGAATTGCAGTGCACGAACTTAACTTCTGGGGCATATATTTACACATAGAGTTAGTTATATTGTTTCATGGTTATACCTTTAGACTGATAGTATATTAATCTAAGTATTATGAGCTGTAAAAGTGTCTAGCTTAAGTAATAACCTAGTGGTGGTTAAACAACTGTAGCTTTACAGTCGGACAAACCAATTTCGGGTTGTATCGGACAAAGTTACTGGCACTAAAACAAAATACTGACGGTGTTTTTCTTTGTCCAACAGGTTGAAATGGAAAAACACGACATAAATAAGATGAGAAACAAATATGAAAGAAGCCGTTGTAAAAGTTGGACTTAATAAAATGAAAATTAGAGAAGCTAGTGAAAGGTATTTAGTCCCAAAAAGTACTTTGGGGGGGTGATAGGATCAAAGCTTTTCATTTTTTGACTTTTATGCTATTCTAAATAACCAACTAATTGTTCGTTTCATTTTTTTTTTTTTTTGCATACTAAAATGTTATTTCTGAACTATTTGTTTTTATTTCAACATTTTAATGTTTTATCCGATACAACCCTGCAAAGTTTAAAAATGGCCAAAAATAGAGTTTGACAAAAATTTGTTTTAAAATACGACTCCATGTTTTTTTTTTTTAAACCAAAGTTTACAATTTATTTTAGGAAACTTAGTGCAACATAATTTAGTGTAAAAACTAATTATTTACAAATAAAACAAAAAGTGTTATGATTGAAATGGCTTAGGTGTCCGATACTACCCGACCTTCCCGTATGTTCGTAAAAAACCTCAAAAGACCTTATTGTTTTGAAAGTTAGTGTACATATTCACTGCATCCTGTCTTTCGCAACCCGCCGTAGCCGGTGAAAACAGTTTGGAAATCACTGACTTGAAGCAAATTTGATGAGCTACAAATATCACTATTTATTTGAATTTTTTTTGATATTTGAAATTTAAACTTTGTCGTAAAAATCATTTAACGGTTTAAAATGTCTAAAATTTTAGGATAAATACTGTTCTTTATTCACATTCTATTAGGTTTGGAAATAGTATCTTTCAAATATTCATTGAATAGGTATTATGCATTTTTTTCTCATTTTCTAAGTAGAAAAGAGAGAAAAGAATCAATCATAGTTTGAGTCGCATAGACATTGTTTAATTTTGCGAGTTAATAAACGTTTAGAATATCGCTTCTTTTTTTTCCGAAATGTATATTTCTTTAATTTGTGCAAAATAAGTTTCAATGTTTTCTTCTAGCGAAATATAGCGATATGCATAAGAGACACTGATGCATATTAACGCATAGTCGTAGTGATGTAAAATAAAGTGTTCGTTGAAATACAATAATGTTTTGTTAAATATGGAGAAAAGCTTGAACATAAGTAACAAACTATTTATAATTGAATTACTTTAATCATTTTCACTGAACGCATCAAATATTTTAAGTTTAAGTTTTTAAAAAGCTGTGCAATATATATATTTTAAATATAGGACAAAATGCAATTTTACACAAATATTAAGCAACTTAAAATGCAAAATTTTAAAGAGTTAATATCTGTAAAAATAACTGTTAGATAGTATGTCATTAGAAGTTATTAAGTGATTGAGAGATAGATCTATCCATACACATTTTATCGACCTTAAACGCTATTTTAGAAATATTGCCCTCCTAAGCCTAATGGGCGTATCTCAAGAAAAGAGTAATTTTCTACAAATCGACAATTAATAAAATTAAACTTCGCACACACTTTTAACGTAAAACTTTAACTAAGGAACTTTACACTAAGGAAATTGAGATACTGCTTTTAGCTTACAAAGTAATAATATTTTTGAGTTACGTCGAATTGTATTAGTGATTTTTGACAGTTTATAATTGAGATACGGCCTTTAGGCGAAGGAAAAAAATGGGTTACCTCTCAAACATTCCTTAGCAACGAAAAAATGCAATTGCAAAAAAAAAAATTGAGATACGCCCATTAGGCTTAGGAGGGCAGAATATTTGGCTATTAATTTTGCTGACTTCTTAAACTACATTTTAAGTATACCTAAAGCCATTTTTCATGTTTTTTTCCCCTTTACTTTTCTGGGAGAGTTATTTTAACAAAACCAATCATGACGTAAAACAAACCCGACAGTGAAAACAAATCCATTACTGATTTGTGCTAAACGGTTTAGAAAAAAAAATTACTGGGCCGTGATATGAATGGAAAACAAAATTAAATATTTTAGTAAAAATTTGAAGTTCCAACAGTCAATAAAATCAATGAAGTAAAAGTTTAAACTAGTACTTTTGCCAATAAAAAAAAAATAACGTAAGAAAGCAGTCGAAAACTTTGAACTGTGGAGGAAGTGTAATGACACAACAAATTAAAGCCTTTATAAGAGTTTTTTATAACTCTCTTTTAAATGCTTTTATCTGTACTTTATACACGCTGTGTCATTTTACTTAAGTTTTCGATGTATTTATCATTTTATTGAACTGAAATTAAGACCATAACATATAGAACTGCCTTATCTTTGTAAAAATTTTCAAAGCCGTAAGTGAGTGTATTTTAATACATTTATAAACAACATTAATGCATGATCATATGTATAGGTGAAAATACTGATACGTTTGTACATTTTTATAACTTTCACAAGCTTTAATAAAATATTTTTTTCGCTGACCTCATAAAGCATCAATTACCACTCAATAACAAAATGAAACAAATTCACATTTATATATACACGATCACAAAATTACAACTTGAGCACCATATATAACATTTAAAATGCTGCATTACAGTCAAGTAAGATTAGCTCGTAAATGGTATGTATTATTCTTGGAAAAAAAAGTTACAATTTGCATTTAGATGCTCCTTCATACAGATCGACAATGAGTTGTGATGCAGTTATATTGAGCAATACTCTGAATTGTTGTTCATTATCTTTGCAAAATATGCAATAACCATGATGTTCCCAAAATCTTCCGAAATTGTTTCAAGAGCTCCCTGATAAATCCGATACTAATAAGTTTAAATGCAGTCAAAAAGATTGCACTCGCATTTTGCACATGCCAATGAGGGTTGAACACACTTATCACAAATATTGTGATTGGGTTTGTAGATCGATGGAATTGTGCACTTTTTTTTAAAAACCAGATAATGATGCCATATTCAAAACTGCTTGAGATTGAGTTTCTGAACGTGGTAAAATTCATGCATTATCATGAGGCATGTACACGGTTGCATTTAGAGCACATCTTTTCATAAGCTATCTTCAATTCGTTCGGAATAGAAGTCATTATTTGTTGTTATCTTTCGAGACTGAGCTCGATTGAAACTCTGATTTCGGGAACTGGCGGCTAGTCACCCATACCTAGAAGATAACGATGTGTCCAAGGTCTTTCCATCTTCGTGTCCTTGTCGAAATGGCGATAGACAGCAGCGGAACTTATTTTTGAATTCGGTATTGAAGCGTTCCTGAAAAGTAAAATAAAATATTAATTGATAAATATGTAGTTACTGCACACAAGCTTACTTTGACAAACAAATACACACACGCAATTTTCGATTCAATACTAACACTATAGGGAAATGTCTGAATTAGAAATTTTTCGGGCTTTTTTTTCAGTGGATGCGAAACAAGCTAATTTGTACATTCAAGCTAACCTACAATGGATAAAAAAAAAAAAAAAAGAAAAGAAAAATTTGCAGATACTGCCTTTTACCTGCCCAAGGCAGTATAGTGTACAGGGTGTTCAATATTCATTGGGGATTTACAATAGAAAACAATACAAAAAGTAAGTACTTCTTTTTGCCTTGTCAGAAAGAATTTTTCAAAAAATTGCATTTAAAAAAAAAGGAAGCACACTCAAGCCCTCCTATAGCTGTGTAATCCAAAAAGGCACCTGACTTTCTTTTGCCCACACATGCTAATTTCGATTTCTCCTGTCAGAGAACAATTTTTCATATCTAACTAATAACGTATCCGAACTAGTCCGGCAGAAACATATAGCCATATGAAATGGGAAGCCTAGGTACTGTAACTTTGGAGCTGAGCAAGTAAACAGTCTTCTGTTCGCTTTTAGGAAACAATCATCCTTATTTCAATTTTAAATTTCTTCCCGAGAGATGAAAGACATTTCTGGTTCAAGAAGTAGCTTATGTCTGGTATGAATTTTAATAAGGTATGCTTGACGTTACATATTACGGGTCTCTTTTTTACGCAGTATTCATCTTATGCTTTGTTCTAAGAAAGAGTTCTAAAAAATATATCGTACTTTATTACTTGCTCTACTTCAGCATTAGGCCTATAAATTTGTAGGTGAAATTTTTGGTATATGTAAAAATGTATAGGAATAAGTAATATATAAATTAATGCAAACAATTTTTCAACAGATTTTTTTTTTGTTCGACCAATTTGATTGAACGTTCAAAGATTTATCATATCTTGAATTTTGTAGCTGTTCTCATAGTTTTTATTTAGTTATTATTATTTTTGATTATTTGCTTCATTTTTTTTAATTTTTGTGTTTCACTGCTGTTATGCAAAGTTGATAAGATAAGTAAGTACTTTTGATTGCGTTATTTTAGTTGTTTTGTTGTTGCGTTATTACAATTATTTATTATTATTATTATTATTATTATTATTTTTTTTTTTTTTTTTTTGTGTTGGAGCATTAATCCGAAAAAAATACGTAATTGAAATTTGAGATATAGAGGTTTGTTTACGAAATTTCCTTCGAACATAAACATGGGCAAAATGTTGAACTTAAATAGAAAATTTAAAAAAAAATGAATAATTTCAACATAAGTAGTCTTCGAGGCATGCAGGCAAAAAAAAAAAAAAAATCCGCGTTTTAATAATTTAGTCGCTCATACGATTCGGCTATCGATAACTGTATTAAACTACTTGAATATTGCCTTCCTTAGTTTACAGTAGTTACGTGCGCTTTATTAGCTTTAGTAATCAGTATGATGTTGGGATCCATTCTCATATAAAATTCAAAGGACAATGCGGAAGTTAATATAAGAAGAAATTTTTCGGTTCTGCTGTTGATTAAGATTGTTGGAGTATTAACCTCGAAACATGTACGCAACAGAAAATTCGAGATATAGCATTATTTTCGTAAAATTTATTTGAGATAAACATGGGCAACATGTATAATTTAAGCAGAAAATACCAACGATTGAAACCACATATGTGTTCCAGAAGAGTTCGTTCCTCCAAGTTTTTTTTCTCCAAGCTTGAGAATATCTCCCCTACCTCAACATGGAACAGCTTATAGCTGTTCTAACATTGGATGGACGGAATAGGCCTTTTTTGGTTGATAACAATCTAAACTAAGGAAACATCCAACTTTATTGATGTCGACAGTTACTGCAGCCAAACCTTCCAGTACTTTGTAAGTGAAATAGCACTGTTACCTCTACCATTTAGCACAGAGTCGAAAGACTATCAAAACGAAGTTAGCTGCTTCAAAAGAAGCTAACAGATTCACTCAATACAAACAAGCCTAAATACTTATAATATGACTAGATGACTCGACAGACGTTGTTCTGTTCAATCTTTGTAAATTGAAAAGTTAAAAAAATTCAATAAACTATCAAGTGTTTGAACTGTTTTGTTGAAAAAATAAGTAAAAAGAAAATGTTTTTAGCTGCTTGGTGTCAGAATGCGCATATTTATTGCAACTTGATTTATCTAATATCCACTGAGCAGTTGTTTTATTAAGTATTTTTTCTTCCGTACTTGATGGTTTGTTCCTTCAGCCATACTAAAAAGGATAAAAAGCGTCCTCAGATATTAAGTATAAAAAACTAACTATCCATCTAGAACGAACGGGAAATCCCGCTGCAACATCCCCCATATGAAAAAAGAATAAAACAATCGAAAGGATTATCGTTTTAAAAAATGATAAAAGTAAAAACTGTTCTCTGAATAAGCGAAAATCACTCATTCCCCCCCCTCCCGATGTAAAATGAACACATTCTTCAACTAAAATGGCTAAACTCTTTAAAAACGAAAAATAATTCTTTGCAATTTGAACTATTTCGCCAAATAAACAAAAAATACAATACATTACATTAACAGTAGCTTTAAAATGTAAACAAATGCATGTCACGCAACTCTATTGTTTATAGCCAAAGTCGCAAAGCCACCACCTTACTGTAATCCAGCCGATCAATGAGCGAAGTCAACTCCGACAGAGTAGTAGTCCGATCTTTTGAGCGAAAACTTTTTAAACTTCATATATTGCCTAATTTGTTCTTTCCAACAAAGATAAAGATCTCCTACTGCACTGACCTTTTGAGTACAGAACTACCCTGTCGTAATTTATGTGGACGAAAATAAAATTTGTTTCGTCTTTAAATTCCAGCATCTTTTCCTTCAATAATGTACTGATTACTTAGATAATCCTTAAAGTATTCCTGACATTGTTGCCAAAACTCAAACGGATTTGAGCCGAGAAACAAATGTTGCTAGGTACGGTACTTTCACGGGACCTAAAATCGTTGCTTTCAAGAAATGAAGGCTTCACTCCCTCTCTCTACATTTTGTCTCTTCTCAATTGACATATCACAGTAGGCAATTTCATTACAAAAAGCAGAGCTGGCTTTCTTATTGTCCTTTGGCAACGGGTTAAATATTTATTTCAGTTCTCGCTCAACAATAGGTTAAAATAAATATTAATCATTTGAGAGACATAACCATCGAATGTTTAAATTAATGATTAATTAACAAAAACGTTTCCGATTCAATCCATCGAGCTTCGAAACCATGCTTGTCTCAACTTAATTGCACACAAAAAATTTGACCAAAATCGGTCCAGCCGTTTAAAAGTCTTATGGTGACAAACATCCGCACAGAAGATTTTTATATTTTACGATAAAATACATTTTATATTTAAGAAAGATGAGCAATAAGTTAAGTCTGGCATTTTTAGTCAATTATTGTAATTTCATTTATGTTCAGCAGCTTTTCTCTACTGGCACATGAATTAAACATAATTGCGTGTACGGAAAGGGTTATTCTGCACAAAGCAAGTTTTTAGTTTTTATTTTCTAAATTTATTTTTAAAAAAAACATAGTGAAAGAAAATAAGTTTTCGGTGTCTTTTTTATCACATATTTAAAAACTCCGACAGGTCGCGGCGATTTTTAAAGTATCACATTTCTGTGAGTTTAATTGCGCAAAACTCGTTCACTTCCCGTAATACTTCGTTCAAAAGAAAAATTTCTGATGTTTTCTCATCATATTTGGATTACAGATTCCTTATTGCTTCCTTTTTTCATCATTTAATGCTTCGGAATTCTACTTTAAGTTTCATGGCATAACTATTTTAAACGAGAAATTAATGGATTATGGAAATTTAAATGGATTCAACAAGATCAAGCTCAAATATTATTTCTTCATAATTTTACAAAAAAATAGACAAATTTCTAAAATGTAATGGCAGTAATTATAATAAGAGAAGTGGTGCTACTTACATTATAAATGGCATAAATAAAGGGATTGTAACATGAGTTGCTCATTGCTAGCCAGTGGCAGAAGAACCAAATAACGTTAATGTACCTGTAACTGCAAAAGAAAAATAATTAACTACTGGTATCTAAAAAAAAATGAACCATACTAAGTGCGTCAAACTTTTTCAAGCATATTTTTTTTCCATTAATAAAAGTGCGCTTTTTTAAAATAAAAACTCCCTTTCTCATAAGAACTGCGGTTTTTTTAAAAAAAGTGTATTCCTTAAAGTAAGTAAAAATTTGCATTTTTATGAAATAAAATTACGTTTTTCTTGAAAAAAAGTGCCCTTAAAAGATTGCACTGAATCTTTCGTAAAATTATCAAATTTGCATATAAGACGAAATAAGCTTATTAACGAGCTAAGATAGAAAATTTAATTTTTAATGCAACTACAACGGATGAAAAATGCTAAACGCTATCACAGTTTCCAAGAATGCGCATTTGAACATTTTACTACTGTATTAAATGCAATCAAGTACCATACAGTAAGGAAATGTGGGGCAAAGAATTTCTTCGGTAAAATGATTAAGACGACTGAGTTTTTTTAAAAATGAACAAATTGGAAATTTGTTTTGAAAATTACAGTACATAAAGAAAGAACATTTTATTTTATAATAAAACTAGCGTTGAAATAGTATTCATTTTTGACAGTAAATTTGTAGCAAAGTAAAAAAAAAAATAATGAAATATTTTCTATTCGATTATAAAACATGTTTTTGATCAAAAGAATCAGTAAATAAAAGGTAGAATGAAATAATGAAAAGATAATGAAACTATAAACGAATAATTAAATGAATAAATCAATTAATTAAAGAAAAATAAATAAACGAGTAAAAGAATGAATTAATAAGAAAATAAGTGAATGAATAAATAATTGAATTACTAAATGTAGAAATGTAAATGAATTAATTAATAAATGAAAACAAAAGCGATTTATACTATTTGAGTGAGTAAATGAAACAAACTATTTCATTTTGCCCCATCCACTTTGCCCCGTATGGACTTGACTAATTGTACAACTTATTTAAAATACAACTAAATTCAATATTAACTAAATTTTTACTGCATTGAATATTAGGAGGTCTCAATATTTAAAATGTTAACAACAAGAACTTTATCATTTTATTGTAACAAAAAACGTTTTTGACTTACAAAATTTTACAATATGAGTATCATTTTTGAAAAATTGCCTGTATTACCAAATGCGGTAGTCTTTGAAAGTATTTTTTCTGACTGGAATGGAGTACATATGGTATGATATAGTTAAAATAATACCAAATTGGTGGAGCTGAAAGCAGAGTAAATATTTCTACATTTCATTTTTCCAGGGTATTTCACTTTCCCTCTATGTTTAACTACTAGTTATTTTCATCATTTTATTCAAATAAATGTTTAAAAATTAAAACTTCTGATTATGTTGAAGAAAAAAAAATAAATCCATGAAACCAGTATTACGAAAGCACCAAATAGCAGAATCATTTCATTCGCATTGCTTGGGGGTTGTTCTTAAGAACTTTTTAAAAGAGAAAACGCTATCAACTTCCAACTTACAAGCATACAAATATAATCTATAAAGAAAGGAAGGAATAATAAAAGTAGTTGCTGGTTAACAGTATTTTAGCAATAGCTGTTTAGCAGTGGAAGCTTCTAACACGTTGCAATTGGGTTCACATTATCTCCAAAATACAATTAAGCAAAAACTCGTACGAATTTCTGCGTTAACAGCATTTATTTATCTTTTTTTTCTTTCCAATGTGGCTGTACAAGAGACCCACCTCAAGAGGCGTGTGGGCCATAACCAGACCTAGTGCATTCCCCAACCATGCATCAGTCTCTCGTGTGTCACCATTAAGGCGCTGATGCATGACGCAGTAATGTTTTTAATTCCCAGTTTCTACCAGATGGAGGCATATGGGCTCTCATTTGATGCTAAATTGAACTAGGAGTTTAATTTAGCCGAGGGATATTCTAAGCCAAACGAATACCCAAGGGATCTTTTACATACCACATAATCATACGACATGGACGCAGAAGATTTTCTGCATCTCGAAAATCCACCGACTGGCCAACCAAGGCAGAAACCTGGGTCCCCAGGCGTAGAAGGCCAGCGCCTAATCATCATGCCACCAGCCGGCTTATTTATTTAACATTTAATAAATAAATTATTCCTCTCTTATTATTTAACTTTAAAGAATTGTAATGCATAAGGGAAACTTGTTCGCGATATGAAATTATATTTTACATTTACGTAGGGCGATAATTACTTCTTGAAAGCCTAAACTGCATTGATTGCCTACAAAAAATGATTTTTAAAGATGTCTACCTTATGCAAGCGAATGCAAGCACCCGAGGTACGTTGACATACACTAGGGTGGGCCGAAACTACTTTTTTCTGATTTATATAATGGAAAATGCGGAAAAGATGTCAGTAGTAAAGCAAATTGCACACAGAAAAATTTAAATTTTTGGGACAATTTCTTGATCTACCATAATTACGTTGAAATTTCGACCAAATCCTGATTTTTGATCAATAAACGTCAAATTTAGCTAGATTATGACAGATTAAGTACAAATAAACATATGAAGTGCTTCCCATGTTGTGAAAAATGTTACGAACATTTGTAAAATAATACATTTACCCGCTGTTAGGAAGCATCTCTTCCTTCAGAAGAAAATTCTCATAACGGTAGTCAGGCTGAGTATTTTTTTTTTTTTTTTTGCCGTACTGCATTTATTAGGAACTATAAATAACATATTTTGTTTACGGTGAGGGTTAATGTATGCCAGACACGGATCTGGAGTTGAATGAACAGGTCAAAAATTTAAGAACTGTCAATTTGAACCTAAACGTTTTTAACGAGATGTATGGTAAATTCTTCTTGTATCTAATGTCCCTGCTCATAGTATTATTTAGAATAGGCGTATGACAATATCCAAAAACAGCTTTACAGTCGAGTCCGCTTAATGGAACAGCTAATTTTCCACGAAAAATTATGTAATAAACGGAATATTCCATTATCCGGGATCAAAATAACGAACTTCAACGGATGGTACATTGAAAATTAATTACGCTAAGTGGGATATTCCACGGTATTCAACTAAGCGGGATTAAGCGTACCTTTTTAAAGATCGATTTTGAAATAACTTTTTTATGGACCTTCTTTTGAGAGCAATACTTCTTTAGCTTTTATTTTAAAAAGTTCTACTTTGGTTCCATCACCTCAAAGATTTTTGCAGATACTTTTAGAGAACTGCAAGTATACCCATAAAAACAGTAGGCTACAAAAATGCCACGTATAAGACGTCGAATTTATTCATTTATTCTTTCATTTACTAGCGTTATTTATTTATTTATTTATTTATTTGCGAACGTACTGATGCCTGGTATTTAATAGGAATAATACTAATAAGTACTTCATAATGTAGAAACTTTGTAAACCATTAGATTTCTTTTTAGTAATCTTCCAAACTCAACAAACGTCAAAACAATAATTTGATAAGAGTTGCAAAAATGATGGTAAAAGAAGATGGTAAGTATTTTTAAATAGCATATTAAAATAATACCAAATCCATATGTATATACTTTGCACGCATAAAAACATTAAAGGCAAAAAGTAAATAAATGTACACAAGTTTTGGTCCAATCTGACGCAATAAACGCCTGTTAGCAAGCCAAGTAAAAGTGACGGCGAAATCGTTTCTGACGTAAGTGGTGACATTTATTCAATTTGGTTCAATTTATGAAAAAGAGCAGTCAGGCGAATCTTTTTGCTTTGTTGACAATCCAAGCGCTGATTCGTTTCTCGATCGCTTTTATTTGCGCAAAGAAATATAGGAACACATCTTCCACTCCAGTTATTCAATTTCGGGAAGCAACCGATTTACGTTGAAGTCGAAACGAATAACCTAAAACCTCCAAGTAAACTGAGTAGAAAAATGTTAATATGTAAACGCTGAAATATATATATATATATATAGCTTAAATCAGTAGTGCATATGCATTTGTTTAAATAATTACTTATACAAGAAATGACGTTTTTCTAAATAAAGTTATGGCAATATTGGCCAAACATGAATTTTGGAAAAAAGAGTAGTATGTACAAAGGAAATAAACTCAAGTGAAAACAATCCTAAAAATGATCTTAGGTGAAAGTTTGACTTATAATTATGAAAGAGTCTTATTACGCTGGATAAACATCGTAATTTATCCATATTTAATCATCCTAAACTAGAGCATTGATTAATTTTTATCGGTTGTAAGGAATATTGCCAAAAACGTTACATTGTTAAAACTGCAGGTTGCATATGTCACGTAATTAGAGTAAAACATTGTAGCATTAGAGGCGAGGGTGCCTTTTTTCTACCAATGGCACAGTAAGAGGTGTCGCGATACATAACCAAATCAGCATCTATAAAGGTGCTGTTGAGGTGCCTTGAGAGTCTAATAGCACTCTCAAGGAGGTGCCGCTGGTACTACAACGTTTCACTCTAAAACTTGCCATATCCAACCTGCAGTTTTAAAAGTATAGACATAATGTAAGAATATAACTAGAAAAAGAATTACCTGTTTATTTCGGGGAAAATTTCTTGCAAGATATTGTACATTTGAAAAGGAAGCCAGCATAGAGCGAACAGAAGGACGACGATGAACAACATCTTTATAACCTAAACAAAAAAAGTAAGGTGTAACTTATAGTTAACTATGCAGTGTGCACAGATTATGATATACAGGGTGATCTGTTTTAACTTGCAAGACCTTTATTTTAGCAACCGTTAATCCTAGATGTATACTTCCAACTGCAAAAATGTTCAAAATCAGATGCAGAGTAAATATATTGAAAGTTTGGAGCAAAAATAAAAATGAGTCAAAAAATACCAAAATTGAACTTTTTATACGGGCCCGGCCCCCTAACTTATATTTAGGGAAATAATCTCCATTGAATTTGTAACTGATACAGATAATTTCAGAATCCAATGAAGAGAATTTGTTATTTTTTATTTAAGAAAATCGAATGGATTAATCGAAGTTAACTAGCATATTTGAAAAAATAAATAAATAAATAAACACATTAAACCAAGAGAAAAAAAAAACAAATATTTCATTACATTGTTGAGTAAATGAATTAGTAACTAATACAAATTATTGATAAAATCAATGAATAAAATTTGTTATTTTTTATTAAAAAAAAAACCCTCGATCTTAGCTGGGTTATCTGAAGAAGAACTGATGAAGTCCCGAAAGTCTCAGAAAGAACCATTGTCTTATCGCCATTTATGAAAGAAACATAAACAGCAAAATTCACTTCGAAAACAAGCGGTAGAAAAGCAGTTAATTTTTCATCAGAAAACAGAAGAAAAACATTAAATTTAACACTGAAACTGTCTTTGAAATAATCAAAAAATTACCATTTTTAATACAAGCTTTAAGCGGAAAATTTCATTTTCAATTTCAAAGGAAACTTTTATTTGGCAAAAAAATAAATCTAATGGAAGTATTAAAAATAAATGCTCAAAAAAAAAAAAAAAAAAAAAAAAAAAAAAAAAAAAAAAACACCGATGAAAAGGCTACAATTTTTCATTTCTTAAGATTTTAATGACGCGTTGACGAAACAAAAATGTAACTCTATATAAAGTACATAGCATAAATATAAAAGATTTTTGGAAAGACCGCTTATTTTTACAAAACAGAAAAGAAAAGAAAACTCGCAATTCACAAACGCTAAAAATACTCTAAAAAATCACTCCACATTAAAAAAAAAAAAAAGTTCAGCGAAAGTTCATTAAATATTATTCTTTTATCAGTATAATGTCGAACTCTGAATATCATAAAGAAGCAATACAATTAATCTTTAAATGCATCGTGTTGCCATTTGGCAACATACTCAATTTAATCTTTTAAAATATTTTAAGAACAAACTGAATCTCCGTAGTTGCGAAGAAAATACTCACTGAACATCCTGTTTAATAGATTTGAAACTCGTAAATGCACCAATCTGATGGAAAATATTTTTTTTTTTGGGGCATTCCAAATTCAAGACATTTATTTTAGTTTAGTGCGCATCAAAATGCTTACTTCTTTTAACACAAATTCTCTTAAGACAAATAGAGTTTTACGACTACTTAAGTAGTTAGGCATTTTTACAATTTTTGTCAACGTTTGAGAGTAATATTTATTGTGTTTCCAGTTAAAGTTCGATGTTGTCAAGTGGTATTTTAACCATAAACCATACGTAAATGAAACTATCATTTTTAAAGTATTTTTCTTATGTTTGAAACAGAAGCCCAAAGAACATATTATGCACTTTAGGGTTAAACTTAATAAAATTGGTAGTAACAGAGTGTCATAGAGCAAGAGATATATAGATAAAAAACACTTATTGGTTTTTATTACATACACAACTAAAAAAGAAGCTCACTGAGCTGATTAATAAACTTAACTTCAACATCTGATCAGGCATTACATCATTCACTCTATAACTATCACTTGTGAACAAATTCTGAAATCCACACATATAACTAGAAAAAATAGTTACGCCATCTAGGCAATTTACATCTTCTTCGCATTTTCAGTTCGAATACTATCAAGAATTTTTCGTGATGGAGTATGATTGATATAGGTATGATCCAATGTATCCAGTAACGGATCTACAATGTCGCAGTTGCAAGGAGCCCCCACGAACCACAACAAGAGGGCCATAAAAAGGATCCAAAACGACGCATGAAAAATTGTTTGCGCTAGAAAAAGAGGTCTCTAGGTGTGCGAATCCATTGCCAAACGTATCCTTTAAATTCGCAATCAGTTCGACAAGGTGGATAAATGTTTGTATTCAGTATGACTGACCTACGATTAACCGCTTCCGATTCACTCCCGTCAAAACTACGAGTTGAATTTTATCTTCTATTTCTCGAGCCCGTTTTGGACCGAAGCGTAAAAAGTTCCAGCTAAAGCGCAATCTAAAAAGCAAAAACAAATAGTATATTACCGTAATAAGCTCAAAAGTAGTATCCGTACTTTTTATCAAAATGGAGTTATTGTTACGAGAAGGTTTTTAATAACATATTTTACTACTATACAGTGTTTTATGGTCGTTTGAGAATGGGAAATATTCTTTGAAAAATTCTGAAAAAGTGGAATCTGAATCAAATATATGAATGGCGTAAATCTTTAAAAAGGAATTTCTTACTTTGAGCTCAGCTGCAGCTGCGATTTTTGTGCTTTGCCAGGTAGTACATTGCACAAACACTTTTATTTGAAAAAAATGATTAAACAAAAATATAGGCCACTTTATGAGTTTTCTTGAAAATAATAAGATTGTTCAGGGTGTAACTTGGAAGTTGGAAAGTTATGCTTCGAAATATTTTTTTTTTTTTTAACTCGGCTATCATTTTTATCAGATCCGTTCTTTAGAATTTCTGAGATATGATTTTTTTTTGCGATCTAATTTTTGAAAATATGAAGCAGTTTAAATAAGTTTCGGGAAATGTTTCAAAAGTATGCATATCTATTCGTAACTCCAATAAACTACAAGGGGCACCGCAGCCACCGCCGAATGCCGGAGGAAAAGGGTAAAACAAATGCATGCCGTAGGGTATAAAATGATAATGAGCCTAGTAATTTTTGTTTGTATGAATGATTTTTTTGTTTTATTCGTTTGAAATTAATATTTTAAGTCTTGTGGATATTCTGGCCCACGTAGAAAGAAATGAGAAATCAAGAAGCATTACTAAACGTTAGAAATTAATGCAAAACATGTACTTTGTTGTTCTAAAGCAGCCATTTCCACGATGTTGAATTCGATATTTATAAATTTTTGATGGAAATACATTTTTCATAACATTTAATACTGAATAATTTATTTATATGACAATACTATGGTTTTTCAAAAGAAAAAGATGATATTTTTTTGGCTAGCTCTAATTGTTTTATATTTGTAGCCGAGTTATTTCTAAGGTTGCCAAATCGGTTAATTTTATTTTTTTCCGTTTCCTATGTTTCTAATTTCTAAATTAAATGATTTAATTATGTCATGCTACGCAAATCATCAGTAAAATTTTCTCACGGTAGAATGGTGTTAGTTTTCTCTTTGATTGATCTTCCATTATTTCTTTTGGAATTCTGTCATTTTATTCCAATCATCATAAAAATTTTTTACTGATAAGCGAAATTTCGCCAAGGTTCCTTGCTAGCACAATACTAAAACTATAACATTAAACACATGTTCGCGAATCTCTTCAGCCGATAATGTAAGAAAGAAAGTACAGTTGGCGCACTGTTTTAGCGATTAAAATTCTCAGCTTTTGTTTTTTTAGTTCAAATTCTAAACATTCTTTCTCGGTGAAAATTTTTCATTCCGTTCTGCGACAATATTTTCAAGAACATATTTTGCATACTGTCCATTGAAACTAAATGTTGCAGCAAAATAAGGTCAGTTAAATTAATTATTTTTGAAATGTTTAGAGATGAACGCCTTAGTTCTTTAGCAAATGTTATCAAATCCTCCTTTCGAACTTTAGATAAAATTAAAACCCCATACTTATACAAATTCACACAAAACAATATAAAAAAACCTGGTAAAATACTTTATACTCTTTCAAATAAAATGCTTCAAACAGACGAGTATATTCGTCGCTAATTTCATGCCGAAGCGAATTTTGTTAATCCAGAGTTTTCTTCTATTTACACTTTCGCTATTTCCAACAATCAACACACTTTTTTGGGAGAAATAATGCAAACTAACATTAGGCAGATTTGCGCAATTTAACAGATTTACTTTTTTTAAAACAAAATTACTGCTTTATAGGAAGTAGTTACAAACGAAGGTCTGAATAATGGGGTCGTTTCCAAAATTTTAAAAGTATTTTTTTTTTGAAAGAGCATGCTTAAAAACATAGGATCTGACCATTTTTTAAATAATTTGTTTAAGTTTAATACTTTTAAAAATTACTTAAATCGGTGTGCTTTCATTGTTTATGTCTTCTGTCGATAACATCATAAATGATGAAATGCCATTCAGTGTTGCCATTCACAAAACAAAATATTTAGTTCGCATCTTTACTCTGATGTATTGGCAACGAAATGGTTGATAGCAAGCATAGAGCGCAATTTTAATTCGCTTCTTGATTATCATAACGTGGAAACGCGGTACAAAGATGCGCCTAAGAGCATCATTTGTGACGACATCAAGATCACGCCTTGTGTGAAAAATCGGACATTTAAAAAAATTAATTAAAAAATAACTGTTGGGAAAATAAAAGTATTTTTTGGGTCCATGTTTTTTTTTTTTTTTTTTTTTTGCTTATTCTATCAATTTCAGTGACAAAAAGTACCAATTTTGACTGAAGGAAACAACCCCATTGTATAAAAGAAAAAAGTGGAATCGGAGATAACATTTTGTTAAGGAACTCAAGTTCTTGATAGAAAATCTTGTTTCTCAAGCATAGTTTGAGAAATTAAACGACTTTTCAATCATGGTATAGTCAACGAACTCATTACACAACGAAATAGCTGTGAAAAACTTCGGTAACGCACGCATCAGTTCAATAACAAATGGTTTCTACTTATGTGCTACCGATATGATCATTTCTGACACGACAAATTTGCCGATTTTTGATCGCTGAACATCGTTAATTAAAGAATCGAAAATTAAAAACATTATTATTTTCATCGCAGAAAAATTGTTTTAAATGAGGTTGTTTCCTTCAGTCAAAATTAATAGTTTAGTCAGTGAAATTGATAGAAAAAGCGAAGAAACCCAGAAAATACTTTTATTTTCCCAACAGTTATTTTTTAATTATTTTTTTAAATGTCCGATTTTTCAAACAAGGCGTGATCTTGATGACGTCACAAATGATGCTCTTAGGCGCATCTTTGTACCGCGTTTCCTCGTTATGATAATCAAGAAACGACGTAAAATTGCGCTCTACGCTTGCTATCAACCATATCGTTGCCAATACACGTGAGTAAAGATGCGAATTAAATATTTTGCTCTGTGAATGGCAACACGAAATGGCATTTCATCATTTGTAATGTCATCAGCAGAAGCATAAACAATGAAAGCGCACCGATTTAAGTATTGTTTTTAAATATTAAACTTAAAAAAATTATATAAAAAATGGTCAGTTTCTTTGTTCTTAAGCATGCTCTTTCAGAAAAAAATACTTTTAAAATTTTGGAAACGACCCCGTTGTGAAAAAAGAGGCTAAGAAATAATTTTATTTTTCGTTTTAATTTGCGCTACCGACATGACGCTTCATTTGGTAGAAATAGAAAAGTAAAGATTGGAAAATTCTTACCTGTAATTCTATATAACTGAAGTGAAATATTTCGATTGGAACCTATATATCACACAAAAGGCTTCCTCTCGTGCAATCCATTGGAGTCAAATAATTGTTTTTTTTTTCTTACCAAAAAATAACTATAAATTGTTGCTGAAGCTACGGAGCTAGAGTCTGAGTTGGGGAATTGAAGTCAGAGTAATTTTCGGGTACCTGAGTCAAAGTCGGAGTCGACGGCTCTAAAATTCTAAGAGTCGAAGTAGGAAATTGGTCATCAAGAGTTATTTCCAACAAAATTTGTTTGAAGCAATTCCGCCTTTAAGTTCGGAATCTACATTGATTTTTAGTTTCATCGTAGGTGTTATTGTTTAGGGTTTTGAATAGTTCAAAACAGAACAGAAACTTGTTCAAATCAAAATATATATATATATATATATATATATATATATATATATATATATATATATATATATATATATATATATATATATATATATATATATATATATATATATATATATATATATATATATTTAATACATGTTCTATATCAAGATTTTTTCCTAACAAAGTTTTTAAAATCAAATTTGCCTCTAAGTTTGGAATTTATATTTGTCTTGAGTTTCCCCGTAGTTAATCTTTAAGTTTTAAAACTGTTCGAAACTGAAGGAAAAATTGTTCAAAGCAAAAGTGAAAATTGAACAAAAAAAAGTTGGTTTGAATCAGAATGTTTAGTCAAAAGTTATTAGGAAGGAGGGGGGGGGGGAACTGAAAGACCGAGAGACACTTTTCCTCCATCTCAATACCCTACTTTCCAATTTTTATTTTTTCGATATATTTTTAATAGTTTTATTTATTCATTTATTTACATTTTGACTTTTTTTTTGTTTTTCGCGATATTTTTAAGATGCATTAGCACCTTTTACGTGCTTTTGTCTTCTTTTTCAGACTATCTTTTTAAAGTAGGCTAAAAAAAAAGAAATTTAACATTTTATTTTTGTTCAACATAAGCCAGAAATCCACTGTAAAAAAGTTTCGGTGCATAAATATTTTTTTATATTCAGAGCGATGCATAAAAATAAGTGAGAGTAAATAATAAAATTGCAAAACATAAGGTGCAGAAGTAAGAACCCACCTTACTAAAGTTATTTCAGATATTTCCACGATGTTTACAGATTATATACTAGTAAAACAAATTTAGTTTTTTCATTTAAATATTTCCTATACTTGTTATCAATGATTTAAAGGCCTAGAGTCTAAAACCTGCTGGCGTTTTTAAGCCTTGTTGCCGTTAGTTTTCGATTCAGATAAACATTTTTGGGGTGGCAACACTTTTAGTTTGTTGACTTTAGAAGCGGAACTTTTCGGAGAATACCAAGAACTATTTCTAAGGCAGTAACATTGTATTAGTTATATTCGCTTTGTATACATGAAGTCAACAATCTAAGGAAATATTTCTTCCTTATGGAATCTGTATATCTCGTTTATACAATTAAATATTGACTCAAGGTTTATTTTCCCAAATAAAGCAGCAAAGATGCATCTCCGGAAATAACAGTGTTTACTTGACTTTTTTGAATGTGTATAAGATCGAAAATAAGTTCTTCCAGAAATTCAAAAATTCAAGTTGATAAAAACTTGTTTTTACAGACCCAAATATACCACAACAAATTTTATTCCATTGGAAAAATATTTAGGTGTCCCACAGGGTGCCTAAAACTTGTAATCTTCAACAAACATTCTTTTTTTTTTGTTGATGTTATATATATTTGTAAATAAGTGATAGTTTTTTCAATTTTTAATTTGACAGACGTAAGCTCTAAAGTTGAATATTAGTGTTAAAAAAGGGGTTGGATTTTTTGAGCAAAATTTAGGCCTCTGTCTCTAGCATTAAAAAATATGTATATTTTTAAATAGTTAAACGTTGACTTATGCAAAAAAAAAATTATATTGCGCGGCGTGAAAAATGCTTCTGATACTATATTTGCAGATTTTTATGAAAAAGGACCTCCAAATCTAACCCATTTTCCCGCCATCATTCACCGCTGTTTGGTTAAAGCTCCCAACTTTTTTCCCCCCTTTTTGACAGTATCATTGCTATTATTTTAACCTGGAGGGGAACGGAGCAATATATTAATCACTTACATTCTTCCGATAAGCTATCGAGGTGAAAAGTTCAAAATCATTTTTTAAAAAATGACAAATAGGAAGACCTTGATGTCAACTATTAACCTGTTCGATCCATTTTTTAAAAAAATAACATGGTGGTCAAAGCATGTCGTACCGTGCACACTTTATTGATCGAATTGAGTTAATTTTCAGAGGACTAAACTTTGCTGTACGACTTAATTTTTGCTTTCTTTTTCTTTCTTGAGTGAAATACAGGAAGTAATGTCTGTGAAAACCTTTTCACTATAATCGAGGCTTGGGTTAAAATTTACTTCCTCCAATCGACTGTTACGAAGATTTTTCGGCCTGTCCCTACACTGTAAGAATGATTCAAAACGTTCCTTTAAAATAATTAGCAGCTATTGTATCCGATTTCTGGCAGTAACATATTTGCAAAAACCAGGAACACTTCCCGCTAAAGGTCAGTAACATTCCTGATTTTATCCTTGATTCTTTCTGAAGATTTTGGAAATTTCAGTGGTTAAAGCGGGTCTGGAACCTTCAATTCTGGAAATTAGGTAGGTAGGATTAATGAAATTTATTAGAATATCCCGGTTTACTAAGAGAGCTTTAGAAGCATCAATGCAGATTTATTCTGTCTCATTGGGAGCTTAGTCAATCTAGACGGGCCGTAAACGAACTAAAGCCTCATTTAACACGCTCAGTCAATCTTTTAAATAGAAAGCTAAAAATAATTTGGACAACAGTGAAAACACTGCATTCGTGCAACTGGTAGCAATTCAGGAAACTTTTCTGAAAAATTACATGATTTTACGAAGAAATAGATGAGAACCTGTGAAATCTCAAAGCGTCGGTCTAGCATGCAAAAAAAGAATAATCTGTTTTCTCCACACTGTAAAAAAATTACGAAACGTTACTGGGTATTTCCGTGTCACGTTTCGGGATTTTAATGGTTTTTATCCACTTCCTGGGAAAATTAAGTATTCTTGACAAAAAGTTTCCCGAATTGCGACAAGTCACAAGAATGCAGACTTTTCACTTTTGTGAAAAAT
Organism: Uloborus diversus; assembly: GCF_026930045.1. NCBI lineage: Eukaryota > Metazoa > Arthropoda > Arachnida > Araneae > Uloboridae > Uloborus > Uloborus diversus. The sequence goes on along the minus strand of NC_072734.1, from coordinate 154,097,237 downwards.
ATTTTTAGCTCCCAGTTTAAAGATTAATTGAGCGCATTTATAAAGTGTATCGGCTTTACTTCAAGTACGGCCCGTCCATGCTAATTAAACTCCCAATGGGAGAGCAGAAGTGTGGACTGCATTGTTTTGCTAGATTTGCAGGCAAGTAAAATTCTCGTTACTTACTTGCAATTCTGGCAAAGCTTTGGGCATGTTTGCAATAATGCTCTGTTAACTTCCTTGATAAATCAGAATGATGCCAAGATATTATTTCCACGGACAAGACTGATTTTAAAACGGGAAGATTTTTGAATTTTTCAGGAGGCTTCCCGGATAATATCAGGAAGGTTACCGAATTTTAGCGGAAAAAGTTCCTGGAATTTGCAAGATATGTTACTGGCAGATATTGGGCACATCAGCTGCCTATTATTTTCCTGAAACGTTTCTGAATCGTTTTTACAGTGCAAGTTAAGTAAATTTTGTGTTGAACGTTTTGAAGCTTATTGTGAATAAATAAACTTGTAAAGAAAGAACAAATGTGTATAAAAATAGCAGAATTTTATTCTGTTTTGAGAATTGTATTTGTATAAACTGAAATGTTATTACATTTTTTTTTTTTTTTTGCATGTTAAAAATAAATCCAAACTTGGCGACGGGGCAAGTTTACGCGTTGACGTCGGAGCACCTTTACTCACATTCTTACTGTCTTACTTAAACGTGCCATTGACACTTTTTTCGCTCCAAACTGTCTCAAACCTTTTTAGTATTTTCCGGTAATTTAGTTTTGAAAATTACCATTTAATTTTTAATTAAGTTACACATTCGTATCTTATAGCTTAGAATCATATAGTGCTGTCTTCATGCCCCTTCAGCTTTATTTTTATACACTATTCCGTCAAAAATAAATTTGCTTTATTTTAACCATGGTAAGACATTAGTTCAAAACACTACCAGAATCACGTTAGGTGTCAAAATAACGATGCGTTAACGTGAAGTTTACGCAACCGACTCGGACTCAAAAATAATTTTTTAATGGTTAAAAACACTACCAGAATCACGTTAGGTGTCAAAATAACAATGCGTTAACGTGAAGTTTACGCAACCCACTCGGATTTAAAAATAGTTTTTTTAATGGCTAAAAACACAAACTAAGCAACAACTGAATACACCAACTTTGACTCCATTAACTGCTTCATAAAACCGCAATGTTTAAAATTTCCTAAATTAAAACATAAAAATTAGAAAATTCATTGAAAAAAATACGCGTAAACGTGTCCCGGTCTACCCTATGGACGACCGTATAAGAAGACAAAAGATCCATTTTACCATCTCTGAATTAGCTATCACTAGCATTTTATGCGAACACGGTAAAAGCGATTCATAAATGTTTCAGTTAAAGAAGGGGCAGCTATTGTGAACATTTTTTTGAGGGTAACATATCTTTCAAAAAACATTAATGTTTTCCTCTAAACCTTCCTTGTTCTCCTAAAATCTTAGTGAACAATTTAGAAGTCTCTCGCTGCAGTTTAGTCATGTCTCTGGTACTGCAATAGAAAACTTAGGTAGGCTTAAGAAAATTAGCTTGGCAACTTCCTGATATACCAAAAATGCTCCTGAAGCATTATCGCAGCCGTAGCCAAAGCTAAGATAGAATTGCAAGTAAGTACTAAGTATCTTACTTGCCTGAAATTCTTGCAAAGCATCCGAAACCAGATACTTTTATTTCGGTTTCATTGGAAGCTTAGTCAGTCTGGATGAATCTTAATCGAGTTGAAGGTGATACATCTACTAAATCCTTACTGCTCAAAGTCATTGCTTATAGCAATACATAATTACATTGTTGAAGTCATGCTCACAATAATATTAGGGGGGTGAACACAGCTAGAAAATATCGCTAAGGAATCTTATCGCTATCACCGCGTCCATCGCATATTATGCAGTGAAGGCAAGCTGTTTTTTCTGCACTGACACTACGCTAGCAGAGAAACAACATCTACAGCGCATTGTCGTAGCGTGAGGGGTTGCGAATACGCTGTAAGCCTCCCATTTCAAAACGAATCTTTCATACACTTTTATTCACAAGATAGTATTTATTTTCGACGCAAAAAAAAAAGTATTCTTGTTTTGGAAGAAATGAAGAAATAAAAATTGTGTTTCTGACAAATTTAAAGTTTTTGCAATCAAGGATTGCAGCTGGATCTAAAATATTGCTTTTTATTCTTTAAGAACTTAAAAATGTTTTTCACAACAACGCGTCACAACAAGTCTGCATTCAAGTAAATTGTAGCAATTCAAAAACCGTTTTGAGAAATGTATTTGATTTTTACGGGAAATTGATGAAAACCCGTTTTAACCCGAAATGTTGTCCGAAACTAATCCGTGAAGTTTAGGAAATCAGTAAAGAAAAACAGAGATAATGACTTAATTTTACTATCAACAATTCCCCTATATAGCGTAGTGCTTGATTTCTGCTCTGTATAAAATTGTATACGTTAATGTAATGCAGCGAAACATGTAATATGGAGGAGGTGGGGTTATGGAAAAATGTGGCCTTTGTGATCAAGATGGAAGGAGATTACAAAATAATGAAAAAAAAGGTAATAATTTTTAATTTCTAACTTACATTAAAAAATTCCAAGAAATCTTGACGTTTGGGAAGCATGCTATTGTTTAAAGCAGTGCTTTTCAACCTTTTTGATTAAACGGAGCACTTGATAATTGGCTCGATCCTTGCGGCACACTGAATCAGATTTCTTATGTCAGTATGAACAATATTTTCTTCATTCACTAGTAAAATCTAAGAAAAGAAAAAAACAGCGCTTCCATGTCGATATAACAGTTGATCTTTTCTATATTTGAAATATTTTAATTATTTCAGTTTCTTTAGAAATCGGAATAAAGTTTATGATGAATTTTAGTGCTTATTACGACCAGCAAGTGCCAAACTTTTACTCACTGTATAAAAATTCCGAAACGTTACTGGTTATTTCCGTGGTACGTTTCGTGATTTCAGAGGTTTTCACCTATTTCCCCCAAAAATCAAGGATCTTCGCAAAAAAGTTTGGTGGTTGCTCTAATACCTCTGGAGCTTTCTTGGGAAATCAGGAAGGTTCTAATCGAATAAACTAAACCTATTTAATTTTTCTAGAAGGTTCACGACTGGCTTTAATAGGAGAGATTTCTTAATATTTCAGAAAGACTTTTATCAGAAAACGTTCTTGGTTTTTGTAAGATATGTTACTGGAAGAAATTGGGCACATCAGCTGCCTATTATTTTCCAGGAACGTTTCTGAATCGTTTTTACGTAGCTTAACATGACTTAGACACTTGTGTCTGTTTTGAAGAAAAGTGGCGCTTTTTATTCACCTTTATAATGGGAAGAGCTGCAGGAAGTTTTTAAATCGAGGATCTAGACAAGATATTTTGTTGGTCTTGACATTAGGGTGGTTCAAAAAACTTTTTTCCAGCTAGAGTCCAGGACACCCCGTATTTTTTTAGACTCACTAATAGTATTATGATGTAAAAGTTTTAGCTTCATACTCAAATTTTAAGAGGGTGCTCAATGACCCCTTAAGTTAACATTTGCCGTACAAATTTAGAAATATTGAATTTCCACAGCTATTTTTTTTGTAAATAATTACTTGATTGCAATGTATATGCATATTACTATCCACAAGTCTAAAAATATTGAGGGGTGTCCTGTTACCTAGGGGAAAAATTTTTTTACATGTATTTTTGAACCACCTAAATGAACATTTGCTACATATGCTGCATGAGTTGTGCTGATGAATAAAAATAAATAAATAAATAAAAAATAAATAATTAAATAAATAAAAAATAAATAAAAAATAAATAAATAGAAAATAACGAATTGTCAATTGTCTCGAATATGACGATTGATCCTTCTTCTTTCCATGGAAGTAAACTTGGAATTTTTGGTAATGTTTTTGAGGTTATCAAATGTAGTTTGGTACATACTTGATAGCGTTTGGCTTCACCTTTGTGTGAAGTAATCTTTGCCAAGCGTCATCCTTATTAGGTCCCTCCTAATAAGACTAAACCGCTTTTGTTCCCTAAAACTGCGGAGGAACACAATTGAAACAAATTTTCATTTAAAAATGCATTTCTGATGAGTATGCAAAAGATGGAGCAATTCCATCATATAAGATAAAGATTTTAGAGGTTTCGAACCTAAGTGTAGCCTTAGTTTATAAACTTACCTAAATAACAGAGATGGACTAGGGTGTAGTGAGAAAATTCTAATTCTTCAAAGGGTGCCGCTAGTCAAAAAAATTTGAGAACCCCTGATCTAGCTATTTGTAGTTTATCAACCAATGGGGTTTTTCTAATGTCACTATCATGTCATTAATTCATCGTCTGGTTGCATCTTCCGGTATTGGCACTCTGACAATCTCATACAGTTGCATCAGAAACTATCGTTCCCCTTACGCTTTCTTTTCACGCTAGAAAAATACATTTTTCACCTTGGTATGCAATTTTTAATGTAAATTGACTGTTAATTCAACTAGCAACATTATGTTTAATATCTTGCACGGGTAAATACATACATTTATTTTATTCCATTTTCTACAACTCTAAAACTACCGTGGCACACCAAGGATCTTGTCGTAGTACACCAGTGTGCCGAGACACACCGGTTGAGGAAGCGCTGGTTTAAAGTGAGCTGCATAAACAAAACTCTGAAGCAGTTTGCAAACATAAAATCGGAATGATGCAAAAATAGATAAATATGCATTTAGTCATTGCTTTGATTTTTTTTATTATAAGATAAACTCGGGAAAAAATACCTTTTAAATTACTTTGAAAAAAGTTAGGATCTGGACATTAAACTTTTAAAAGTGCACGAGGAAACAAATAGTTTAAATAAGAGTTTATTTCTATAAGGCTTCAAAGATCACTGATGTAAACGGCTGTAATTTCTGTTTCTGAATGACTTGATAGGCTCCAAGTTGGATATTTCGGAGGATGAAGCAAGATATTAACGAAAAAGATCAAATTCACTCTGCGATGGGTTCCAATGAACTTTTAAAATGACTTCTCCAATTTTAGTTATGTAGTTTAGTCTTGCAATATGGGTCAGAGACCTGACAATAAAGAACCAAGACTTAAACCGAATCCAAGAATCAGAAATGAGATACCTGCGATCAATAAAGGAATGTACAGTTGCTAATAAAATACGAAATGAAGATATTAGAAAAGAATTAGGGATATTCATAGCTTATTTGATATAGTGATGCAATACCATACCAAGTGGAAAAGTCAACTACAGTGCATGCTAAGTAAAGGTAAAACCTAAGGCTGCCCTCAATTATGCTCCTAAAGGCAGAAGAGATCGTGGCAGACCCCAAAAAATGTGGATGGATAAATGAGGCTGGAACAGGCATATTGCCTAATCCTTGGGACTGCTGCTGCTGATGATGATGATAAACTTTAAAATTTGGTATGGACATTTACATTGCGATCAGCTTGTAAATAATAAAAAACAAAAATAAAAGCAAAATTACGCATTTCTTTAGTTTTTTAATTCAAAATTCATGATTGGAAACTGATGTTCAGAAAATTGGTAACAGTATATAATTTTTGTTCTATTCCGATTGGACGGTATTTATTATAATTAAATTCGCAGAATTGGGAGCGATTTTGAAAGTTAATAAAGAGTGCTCTAATTATTGCAATATCGAGCCTTAATTTGTTTTCGTGATGTACATTTCATGACTGCAAAGCTGAGCATGAATACACATACATAATTTGACGTTATTTTCTTCAAAAAAATTCTAAAAGAGGAATGCTTGTTCATTCACCAGTCCCTTTGGGTAGTGAGGCGATGCATTTCAACGATCCATTTGCGTGATAACGCTGCAATGCAAGCACTAGTTCGTTTTGCGGATTACAACTACGCACTATAATGCCGAGGGTATTCAAAATGAAATATTTACAACGTAGTAGTTTATTTTGTGCAGCAGTGATTACAAATTCACGGAATGCAGAAAGCCATTTTATGTTGCAAATTTGAAGGAATCTTTTCATTCGTTGGCTTAAAATTCGTGTTATCATAAAGCTGTGTGTGCGCACATTAGGCATAAAAAATTCTGTATATTAGAGTATCTTTACTCGCAGAATTTTAAATAAGTGGAGATATATGTCTAATATGTTGAACAGCGTTTAAAATTCCAAGCATGAGAAAGATTTAATTAATTTCCTCTATTTTACACACAGAATATTATGTTAATGACGACTTTAACGCCATTAAAATCGCATGTCTAGCATCAGTCAAAACATTTTTTACCACTCAGGTTTTAAGTCCTTAACAGATGAGGGTTTTACTGATAATTAAGACATTGTGTTCATTCTTTTCCTAACTACTCTGTGGAAAGTTTAAAAACTTCGAACAGCGTAGGAAAAAGCTTCATTGTTTGTTTGTAATAGTTAAGAAAAATATATTTTAAACGTTAAATATGAAACTATAGGACTAGTTGTGGTTTAATTATTGTGTGACTAGACGCAATGTATAAAACATCCCTCAAAAACGGATATTAAAACATTAATATTCCATTTTTTTCCTCGTTGGTGACAACAGTTTACAACATTTTTTCTAACGTCGTTTTCAGTACAAAAATAATTAAGTAATACAAATTCAAAATTTTGTTACATCATACAGGGTTATTATTATTTTAACTATATTTTTTTAACAAACAAGATTGTTAATTAATTTCAATTTGCAATAATTTAGCTTTATAGACATTCACTTTGTGATTGGTAGATATCGTGGAACATGATTCGTGGTATTATGTTTCGAATGAACCTTAGGTAAAAACATTAAGTCGCATGTTCCTGTATGCATCCTGTATGTTAAATTATTTAATTTTCTTGATGATAGTCTTTCCATATTGAATTAACGTTTTCCCCACCAGAGCGCGTCCCGTTGAAGTTGAAATCGCATTGAAAAAAAGCATTTTAAACTGTCATAATTGGCTTTATTTTAAGTTTTTAGATTTTGTTTACGTATTAATTCATTTTGCAAACGATTTTTTTTCGCATCTTATTGATTTTTCCTTTTTTTCTTTTTCTTCTTTTTTCTTTTTTTTTTTTTTTTGCATCTTAACTTGCAAAGAGTTTGACCACTGAGCGACCCAATGAATAAAATGTTGTCTTCTTCATGAACTCGGAAATCAATGTTGATGGCGTCTTTTGTTATTGGGTTGATTAAAAGTTCGGGATACTGTACAGTTTCAGAAGATCAAATGATGAATTTAGCTTAGTTTGAATTATGGATTTTAATTAATTGGTTTCAGTTATATGACTAAACAGGTGTAATAGCTTGGGTTTCCGTTTATAATAATAATAAAGTCACTATTTATGAATGTGTCAAATGTGAGTAAATGTAATCAAAAGTAAAAGCAGAACATTTAATGACAGAATTATTTGCCACCTTCGTCCCTTCCTTTTACAAACACTAGGTTGCTGAAAAGAACAATGAACGAAATGCTTTGAATTTTAGAAAATGGCATTCATCTGTATAAGATATTCATAAATTACCTCAAAAAAAGACGACAGTATTTTATTTTTAATAACGGATTTTTGCGAAAGGCATAACTACCTGTTTTGTATCTTCAAGACACGTTTTACTTCCTTTTACAAAAAAGGAAGTATTGTATTCGCGAAAAAAATTTCACTCAAAAATCCGCCTTAATATCCATTTTGCTCACCCCTGAATGAATGTTGAGGTTTTTTTTCAAACCGACCACAAGTATATAAGTGCCTAAGAACGTGCATGTGCGTATGTGCATATGTGCGGATGTGCGTATGTATGTCGTATAACTCAAGAACGGTATGTCCTAGAAAGTTGAAATTTGGTACGTAGACTCCTGGTGGGGTCTAGTTGTGCACTTTCCCTTTTGGCTGCTTTCGAGTGTTTCTAAAGAGGTCTTTTGAACCTTTTTGGGGGAAAATCATTGCTAATTTCGATGCAAACTCAAGTGGTGTTATAATTTGGCGGACACTTGGCGATAGATTGCCAGTCTTTTGGTCACCAACTTGGAGACAAATTTGGCGATTTTTTAAATTTTTTATTTATTTACTTATTTATTTTTTAAATATTGTTTCAGTTTGTCCACTGTTGGCGATATTTACAGTGCTAACTATGTCTTGAAGAAAAATTAATGTATTGTAAAAACATCGCTAAAACCAAGCAAAAGTTGGCTAAAATTGAATAATTAAACGAATAAAAAATGGAATTATGGTATGAATTTAGAGAAATGTGTCGTTTCGGTGTGTCTCTTCTTTTTTTATACAGAATAAAGACGACCTGTGGTCAACCTCTGGCATGGAAATGACTCAACCACATCTCTATGTAGAAATTCTAAGGCTTCATACTAAAAGGTAGAAATTTTAAGGATACAAAAGTCCCTAAATCCCATGAATCATTTTGTAATTTCAGAAATTTCATTTAAAATTTTAAGCAGTAGTATCAGCGTCTACAGGGGAACTTCAATTTAAAAATACATCCCGAACATAACAGAAGATAAGCTTCGAGCAAATCTTAATAGGAAATCACCTTTCACATAAAATATGTTTTTACAAAAAAAAAAAAAAAAAATCAGGTTTTTAAAAGCATTTTAAAAAACTAAAAAATGCCGCGCTTACAAGAAGTTTGGAATACGTATGCGAGTTAAAATGTGGATTTACCTTAAACGAACACTACTTAAAAGCTCTTTTGATTTAAATTATGTACAAAAACATATCTCACTTTCATGAAACATGCCGCCAGCTCAGTCATTTCAGCCGAGAACTGCAGTTTCGTGCTTATTAACACTCATCAGCTCTGCATAGGAAGTGACAGAGGTGGTTACTTACTGAAAATATCTCGATCTGTTAACTTAGTTCAGCACTTAAAATGCAGAGCTAAGGATAATATAAAACTTTCATTCATGTGATCAAACATTGCACAGAAACGTTTAAAAAAATCTTTATGAAGCATTAGCGGTACAATAAAACATATTTTTAATGCAGCGGAAAAATATACGCACAAACCGTAATAACGGGAAATCAGTATTTCCATAGACCCACTGTAAGGTGGCGTAATATTTTTTAAAAAATATTTTTGAATGTAGAGAAAAACATTTGGCTTTGATGTTACTGAATAAAATATATCTAAAAAATATTTTCAGCATATTACTATACAGTGAAGCATCGTTTATACGTTTTTAAAGGGACTGTATGAAAAAAGCGTACAAACGAAAAAACGTATAATAGGTATAGGTTAATGTGTATTAGACTTTGCAGAGACCGATTTCAAAAACGTATAATAGATAAAAACGTATAAAAGAAAAACGTATAAACGGTGCTTCACTGTATTTGCTAGTTCTTATCACTTACTAAAAGTGTTGTAAAAACAAGTGTTTTCCCTTTACTCGTAACTTCTTACTGCGCAATAACACAAAAAAGCTGTCTTTATCAGGAAAATGTTTTTATAGTTAGCAATACACCTCATAAATTTTGAGGAGATGATCTAATGTGTATTGTAAGAATATTTTTAGCAATACTAAACTTTAAAATTATTCTTTCCATTATTAAACAAACAGTTACTCCCACGATCAACAATTTATTATTGGTAAAATTTTGGATAATGATCTATACTGGAGATCGTTCTCAAATTGCGGGAAGATGGTCAACCATCGGTTAGCGGAATTGCTCTAGAGCGATTGAAAAACCATTTTTGATGGGAAAAAAGTACACTTTATTGAAATTGCCATTCTTTCTGTCTTTCAGCTTTCACCATGAATGATTCAGAGTTGATCCAATAAAAGCCAACATTCTGATAATACTATTTTTCTCAAAACATTTTGAAGTTATTCCTGAATAATGTATTTCGTGAAATGAAACGGAAAAAACCGAAGTATATAAAAAAGTGTCAGAATAATGTTTGCAAATTCTTTTTTTTCTTCTCGTTTTGGATATTTTTTTTTCAAAGGATTTTTATTCTATTATTTTTTTCAAACTGGCAAACACATTAGCTGAAGCCCAAATGAATATAGACTTATTCCAAGCCATAACGACTTATATTTGCTGTTATGGAAAATTTTTATCTCATGTTTTCCTAACGGGAACTTTTCCGGCTACCTGCAATATTTCCGGCCTATTGTCTGCGAGAACATTGGATAAAGGATGGAATGCAGCCAGACAGAAACACTTTATCTGCGTCACGAGGTAAATTTTTTTAGTTTTTGTGTAAACATTCGAAAAATAATTGTACTATTTTCTTTCCTGCCTTTTCGTTTTTTTCAGCTTTTAACTGTACAGTATAACCTTGTTTTTTAGGACTAACTGGGACCAATCGAAATTCGGATAATTAAAAATCTTTGTAATCCATGTAATATGTGTAGTAAGCAAAAAAATATCCTTAAATAAGCAGGCCTAATGTGCATTGCAATTAAAAAAATAAACAAATAATAAAAAATAACATATTTTTTAACGAAACTGCACAGAACTGATTGCAAAATACTAAAAAGCATAAAAAGCACTAAAATTGTTTACATTACTTTTTAACAAAGAAATGGGTCATTCTCTTCTGATTCAAACACGTGTTTCTTTTGAATAAATTGTGTTTGGCTGGATTTTCATATTTTTTTTTGTGCAATCTATGCAGGAGCTGTTCATTCAATGAAAATAACAAACGAATGTTCGGCGCACGTATAGTTACGTTCTTCCTACCATAATTTAAGATTTTATACGTAGAGTAAAATTGGGAGAGATGCCATATGAGGTCAGACGCCATACCTTTGGAAATTTAGTGATTAAAAAGGAGATCGCTATATTTCTCACTGGTGTTATTTATTTATAGACGCCTCCTTCTTAACGTGTCAGTTCTTGTTCTACTGCGCTCGAGTGTGACGTGTGTAGGACGAAAAGATCATTTTAGTGCGAACATTTTTTGACGAAAATATGGAGTCGATTTGGTTTTAATAAGTGTTAAGTGTAAAACAAAGAAGCCGTAAAGTAAGAACTGGTTTTAATGTTTGAATTTAGCTTGTTACTAACTTATTTCTGCTATATTTTGCAATACATGTTAATACTTACGTACTTTATACTTATGTGGTATCTATGTTACACAATGAGGAAATATGCCAAACTTTTTAAAAGGGTAAATGAAGGGGTGTTATGTTCATAATTTTTTTGTGTTTTGAGTGCCGAGAAAATTTGCAAAGAAGCATTCAGTAACTAGGGGGCAGTGGAGTGTAGATAACTTTATTCTAGCTCTTGAAAAATTAAATAAATTAGTAATATGGGGAAAATGAAGCTCAAAAACTTTATTGAATGCCGTGGGAAATGTTTCATCAATTTTTACAGCTTTTGGAATATTCCCACTCAACCCTGATGCTATTCCAGATCATTTCTTAGCTATGTATGATTTAATTGAAGTAGCTGCTTCTGACATTCCTCTTAAAAGTGCTGTCACTCCAACTCTGTCCCCACAAAAACCATCAACTTCTATACAAACAATCCACTAGTAAAGTAACCCCTACGAACAATCTTGAGAAATCGTATCCAATCACAAAACTACCTATTTAGACAGTGAAGCAGAAGCAAGCTGCTTGTATGCGCGGAAGTTGGAAAAATTATTATTTAACAAAAGAAAAAAAAAGACTGGATTAAATGTTCCTTATGCTAAAAATGACTGCATGAGCTATGTACAATGTACTGTACTAATTGTGGTTGGGAAATAATCCGTTAAAAGATAAAAAACAAGAAATAATAACATAGATGGCATCTCTCCCACACTATATGTCTCACACGTTATGGGAGAGATGGCCTGTTGTCAACTTGCAATTTTTATTTTTTATTCATTTTTTATATACGTCTAAAACTTATTAATGGCATTCCCATGCTCAAGTTTTGAAGATGAACAAGGCCTGTCAGTTTTTGAGAGAATTTTAATTTTCCTTCAAAAAGATTTAATATTACTCTTCCGTTGACTTTTAACACAGTGCTAATATTGAATAAATCTATGTAAGGAGATGAAAACTGAGTGGTAGATTTAATTGCTCTATGTTTATCAGGATAACTTCAATCAACCTTTAAACTGATATCGAATATCAAAATTTACTTTCTGTTAAAGTTAAACTCGATATTTTGGGGTGGTCAAAAATTAACGGGCTACCATTAACCACTAGTAACTTGTCTCTTTTGTGGTAATATGGGTCGCAATCTTTGACATAGATATGTTGATCCCTAGCTCATATCTCAACGAATCTAACCAAGAAACGGAAAGAACTTGTTTCGCAAGATGATCAACTAAGCAGTCAACTTTCCAGTAAACTATTATTAGTTTCATATTTTACCTTGAATTGCAGCATTGTTTATATGTTAAATGCCGCAAAAGTGCCCGAGATTTAGTTTACGACGGTTGATTTTATTTTCACGTAAGTAAGTAATGCAAAAGGATGTTTAAGGAAGTAATGCAATGCGTCGTTTTTTACCTACTTAATGTGGAATTTAAAACCAGAATATTATTTCTTAATATTTTAGTTCTTACGAAAGAAATCACTTTTCTTTTCCTTCAGGCAGTACTAAGAGTAATCATTAAAAATATTATAAGTATATATATATATATATATATATATAATTGTTCAGCTAATGTGAGAAAAAGGAATATTATTTTTATTACTCTGACTTTCAAATATTTATGTCAATTAATTTACCATACTTGTTTTAAATTTTCTGGAAGTAAAGCTGAGTAAAATACAAAAAACAACCCCGAAAGGAACTATTCAAAACCTTCATAAATGATTAAAAATTTTAATAAAAAACAAATTTCTAAACTTTAAGACAAAAGATTATTTATTAATTCACATATTTTTAATAAACCAAATAAAACTCGATTTCAGTTGGAAAAATGTGAGTGCCTTTTTTTAATACTGGATTTATTTTTGAATTTTACTGTCCTAAATAAGTATTCCTACTAAAAAAGTATTTTGGATTAAAAAAAATATTTGTCACAAAAATATGTATTTGAGTTAGTTTTAAAAGATGGTACAATAAAATACACTTAAAAATATCTTTGATTTTAATTTTTTTTTTTTCCCAAAATGAACAAAACGCAAGAAAAAAAAACAAATCATAAAAATTCATTTAAAAAGTTTAATTAAAAAAATAATTATTGAATAAAAAAAAACCCGACCGCGTAAAAAAAAAAATAAAAAAAAAATAAACCCAGTAGTTTCGAATGTTATTAAGTACTACACCATTTAAATAGTTTTATAATCGATACACTTACAAGACAAATCATAAATTCAAAAGCAGAATAGAAGGATCAACAGTCGGGGCCTATTAATTTTTGACCAATCAAGGAACCCCGTAAAATTTGAATAGGCCGAGAATGTTTATCCTTCTATTGAGATTTTGAGTTTATGATTTGTCTCGTGTGTGTATCGATTATAAAACTATTTCATTGATGTTTTTATTCAGTTGTACTTAAAAACATTCTAAACTACTGGGCCGACATTTCTTTCTTTTAGTGTTTTTGGCTCTTACGCAGTCGAATTTTTTGTTTTTATTTAATAATTATTTTTAATTTTACACTTTTTAGTTAATTTTCATTGACTTATTTATTATGATTATAAGACGGTAAATTTTGTAATCTTGTCATTTTATTGAGAGAGTTTAGATCTTGAGGATTATTCAGTAACTTGCGGTGATCTAAACTATTGATTAGTAGTCCCTTTAGGGACATAACTCTTCTTAAAGCGACATATGCTTGATCTTTAGCAAAAATGCGCTAACTTAAGTCAACCACAGCTATATTAAAAGCCTGTGTAGCTCGTGATGACACGACCCTGGAAACGTCGTCAATCAAATCTCTCCCGCAAAATTAAAAACTCCCTTCAAAAAAGTACACGTCGCGAAACTCAAACTTCCGAATCACGACAAAAACAAATGCAACTTGGTAGAGATGAAAATTGAATTAGTAAACTTAGTAAACAAAAATTTCAGGCAGTGAAAACGCTACCTGCATTTGTCGCACGCAGGTAGCTTGCGACAAATTCCAAACTGATAAAAAGGCAACTGGTTGTTGATATCGTGAACACATCGTCATGTGTTTAGTGACACTCCCTAGGTTACGACTAATCTATTGAGGTAATAATCATCAAAATTAGCCACGGCGTTTATCCTCTAAAACGCCACATAGGAACAAACATACGTAGACATACTCTCCTTTGCGTTGCTCACGCGGATTCGGGTAAAAATGTCTTAAAAGCCATTTAACCATCTTGTTTTCGCATATACATAGAAATATATGCTTAGAAATTTGACTCTGCTTGTTTTTCTCATATGAACTTAATATAAAATAAACCGTTCAATTTAAAAAAAAAGCTTTATCTTCAAGAAACAGATTGGCATTGACAATACTCACCGCAAAAAGTATTAAAGAGAATGCAATAAGTAAATCTGCGTTTTACAGATTGGAATTAGCAAGGGGGAAACATATTTGAAATGAGACCAAGATTTAAATTTTTGGAGAGTAATGAGAATTATGCTTGTCGAAAGATTCATTTAAATACGTTTTTACTTACTGACATAGCTGATAATATTTGCATGCATGTGTAATATAAAACTGAAAAATTTCCCTTGGTCGTATACGTAACGATTAAACGTTTTAAAACGGGTTTCACCATGTCGGCAACCACTTTTAAACGTTTATAAAACGAATTGGGTCACCAATGAAAATGATGTATTTTGAATACGCATCACAAACTGCTACACATGCTTCGTCAGAGTTTTAATTGTTCAAAAAATAAATAAGTATTATTTAGTTAGGGTTGGTTGGGGTAAGTGGGTCACCCCCCTAAAACTGAAATATGCATAAGTTTTCAAATTTTTTGCACTGATCATGTTAAATTTCATCACAGTGAGTGATTTTGCACAAATTTGGATTTCGTGGATTTTTTTCCTAGGTCATAGTACTTAGTCAAAAAAATCTAAAAAAAAAAAAAATACTTTTTTGAGTTCAAATGACATTTTTCAAAGATTAATTTTTATTATTTTTTGTGTTAATTATTTTTTCACTTATAGTTTAACTTAAATTTAATACAGCAAAAAGAATTTTTGTATAAAATATTATTAATAAGTGTTTAAGAGAAGGGGTCCACTTTTGCTATAAGGGGTAAAAGGGTCCCCCTATTATTCTGGGGATTTCAAAATCAAAAGCAACTCTGATTAAATATTTGTATTAATGAAATACAAATCAACTATGATGAATTAAGAGGAATTGATAGTTTAGGTACAAAAACTACTAAAGCTGGTGATTATGTATTTGTTAACCTTACTGTAACGGAAAATCATTAAGGTTTAAATTGGTCTAATGTGAGAAGTTGATGATAAGTTGAAAGATACTGTTGAATTTGCAAGAACGAATAGAAATAGTGACTTTTTGTTGGCATAGTGCAGATGATATAAGAATAATTACCGAGGATGAAGCGATAATGGTTCTTCATATTAGCCAACTTTACATAGACGCAGTCATTTAGTGTTTCCAATTTTTTTTCCAACATGTAGTTTTGGCTAATTTGCTCAAACTGATCTTAATCAACTGTATTACGTTCATTGAATACACCTTTATATGTAAAAGTAAAATATATACCTATAGACTTTCAATAAATTTCACAAATAATTTTTTTTTGTTTTTCGTTTTGAAATTTTCCGTGATACAGATTTAAAAGACAGTAAATATCTCATAAATGGATGCATTTACAGAAAAAAAATAATTCACACTAAAAATTTACATACTTTATCACGTAAGAACCTCTTACCTCTTTTTTAGATATGCCTCATTTAAATTTAAATAAAAGGGGGTGACACACTTACCCCTTACTATGGGTTAAGTGGGACATCAATTCGATTTTTTACAAAATATAATCACTAACAATACTTAAAGCATCATTACAGAAAAAAACGATCAACTTTTGTTTATTGATAATGTCCAAGATAAAACAAAACAATAAGTTTAAATTTTTCTTTCAAAACTTTTGTATAAGGTTTCAAAAACAAACAATTCTGAAAAGGGGTCTCACTACATCAACCTATTTGTTATAATTAGTATATGCTAATAAATGTACGTGGTGTTTATTATTTTTAACTTTAAATAAATAGTTATACGAATATATTAAACTGTTTTCACCGAGCAATATAAAAAGAGAATAAAGAGCTGAATCATTTAAGTTCTATTTTGAACAGATATCCTTTGTTAAGTAAAATGAACGTTTTACGTAAGACTCTTTCTAAAACTGACAAAAATTGCAATTATATTCTTCCGAAAACTCTTTTATACGTTCAAACGGGATGAAACAAATATATTTATATAGCTCTCCAATATGTAAGTCCTATTTAAACATACTTTGCTTTTCAAAAAAAAAAGGAGGTGGTAAGAAAAAATGCAAAAAAGTTTAACTATTAATTTAATTATGTTCTTAGAATTACATGAATACCTGGAATTTCAACTGAAAAGGCAATATTGATACAGTGATATTTCACTAGTAAAAATTCTTTTTATCAGTCTTTTATTCGTATTTTGATAGTCAAAAGCCCCGACAAGATATATAAAAAATATGAATAATTGTAGCTGACGTATGTGTCTTGTATAATAATATCTACCATTGATGCGCCATGAACAATTTGCTCTGGAATTACTGATGGAAATAAGAAATAAAAAAAATAGAAGATAAAAAAGTCTGAATACTGAAAGAAAGAGATTTAAAAAAAAAGTGCTAAGTACTCAAGATAGCTCAATTTATATCGTGAATTTCTACTTTCAACTTGTTTCGCAATAAAAAAAAACACTTCGATTCCGGAAAAAAGTAAGAAATGGACATGAAATACATATTTGTTACAGACAAGCAAGTAAAATAAGAAATAACAACGTTAAATAGCACAAATTGCAGATTAGTGCTGACACTTGTTTCGGCGTTACAAGGAACGCTTTTTTAATGCATAGGATCTGAGCTAAAATGGATAAAAATACATCCGGCAAAAGAATAAATTAAAAAAAAAAACTTAAAGGGGTCCAGGACATATTTTGAAATAACTTTTATTAAACTGTTTAGAGTTTTGAAATTTTTTGCACTGATTCAACATCTATTTAATAAACAAAATCATAACATAAATATATATATATATTTTTTAATCTTTTAAATTTAATTTGTTTTTTAACAAAATGGGGTTGCTTTAAATTGCTAAAACTCAAAATATTCTTGGTCAATTTTTAAATTATTTTCAAAAAATTATGCTGAAATATCTCAGCATTAATTTTTTTTCGGCGATTTACAAAATATTTTTCCAATAAAAAATAAAAAATATTTGAAGAAAAACTCCAAAAAATTCAAAAATTCGTTAAAAAAAATCATATTTTTTTTGCAAAAAACGCTTTTTTTTTTTTTAAATTCACCGAATAAAAACTAAAGTAAACTGTTTAAAAAAGATATGCTCTAAATTTCATTACTTTATCTTTATTAGTTCTTGATTTATAAGAGTTTTAGTGCAAAAAATAGGAAAAATTGCATCATGGAAAAAAACGCGATTAAAGTTTTAACGTTAAATATAATACTATGTAAATGCAGGCAACAAAAATAATTATATCTCTCGTTCTAATTAAGATAGAAGCAAGATTCCAACGTGTTTTTAAGCAGAAAAAAATTGAATTTTTTTTTCAAATGCCAAAAAAAAAAAAAGAAGATTTTTGTGTCCCGGACCCCCTTAATATACGAGATACCAATTGACATTGACAGTGTCGATAGGTACGCTATTGTGAGACTGTTGTGGTCAGCGAACTGATTTTTGACTGCTTTTTTTTTCGATATTCAAGTACATAATTTGATTTTGTAGGATTTTTCTACCGGGTTTTGTTTTCCTTATTCCTACATCTTTTGTTTTTGTTCTTATAGTTGAAGATAGTCATTTATCTAAGACAATAATTTTAATTGTCGTATTAGTCAATTGTGTTTGCTCTTTATCACGTTCTTATTATAGTATTGTTTATTTAGCGAAACATATTAAATTGCAGAAAAAAACCACTTCACCCGCTAAAGGGTAGGATTACGGTAGCGTGGTTGCTTGGCTCGTTAAGCGACGCAGTTGAAGGATTATTTTGAGTTTTAAAGCTAATATTAATATTATTATGTGTTTCGGCGAATAGTTTTAAATTCCAAAGAGCCTCTATTAGGTGTTTGAAAATATTTGTACGCATTTTAGTTGAAGAAAAATGATTATATCACATTAGAAGAGGTGGGACGGATTCTGGATTTTTTTATTCAACGAACTTCCTTTAAATTCTTAGCACAGGCACCGCCGTGCGGGTACTGCTAGTTTTACATATTTTCCCCTTAATATTTAATTAATTAATTCCCCTTACTTGAACTACCTTAAGTTTTCAGGTAGTTCAATAATTTCAAAAAATAAAAGAAAAAAAACGTCATAAAACGGCACGTTAAATAGTTTTTTTTTAAATTGAAGCATGCCTTTTTAATTAGAAAAAAAATCGATGAAACTTACGTGAAACAAGAATTTAAATAATAATATAACTGCAGTGCATATGGTAACAATTTAAAAAGAAATTTTCTCTCTGCTTATACCTTACTTAAAATAACATAAATGTAGTCTTACGCCCCGCGAATCATAATAATGATTAAATCAACGAAAAAACAAAGAAAAGTGAGACTTAAATTCTAATTTTAAACAAAGACAAAACATGTGGTTTTAAATTGGTAGCCAAATCATGTGGGTAATGCCAAGTCCGTTGGCCTCAATCAATTTATTACAGAGCATTCTCAGAAAAAAGAGAAATTTTATCAAAAATCTTAGAATAAAACTTAATGAGCCCCTTAAGAAATCAAGAACAGCCTAAATATAATTGCATATATGTATTTGTGTATTTCTTGGAACTTAAGTTTAGTCTTAGTGGCATTCCTCCTTTAAAAGTACTGGAGCTTCGTTATCATGTGTGCCTTTTATGTTAGGGAAAGTAGACTTGAGATTCGACATTTTTGCATCGAATTTTTTTCAACATGTTTTCACAAATATTACACGGAGAAAAAGAAGAATGCAATTAACACACATATATATATATATATATATATATATATATATATATATATATATATATATATATATATATATATATATATGAGTCGCCGCATCAGCTCAAGTTCAGCCATTTCGAATTTCGAATCTGAGCGCATGTTTAAGTGGTTGTCTTTTCTGGCAAAATATTGCGTTTGGTAATTTTTCACTTCGAGCAATAATTAGTGGCACATGAAATGTTTATAAAATTAAATATAATTTTTGGTCGATTTGACAGAGCAGAAACTTTGCTCTTGAAACCATAGCTCCGCAACGATGAAAAATCCGATCCAAAATGTCTAAACTTAAGCTGATGCGTCGGCTTGTATACGTATAGCGGCTCTAGTTGGACCCCATCAGTGTTTATCTGAGTCCCATACTTTTTAGTTCTAAGCAATTTGATGTTTCAAAAAGATTCTTTTCTTCTCTCTCGTAATAAATCAATCTTAATTTCTTGTTGATTCCTCTCAAGATATTTTCTTCAAGGCATCACTCAATCTATCTCAAAAATTCACGTAATTTGACAAGTGTAGAAGACACAATTTTTCCGTTACCTTTTAAAAACTTTGTTATTTACATCGTTCAAATCACAGGATATTTCAGATCTGAGATGTCAATGGCAAATATTTTTAAAGATTGCTTCTTTTATTTTTTTCGTCCACGCTGATCATAAAATATCAATATGAAGGACGGAATTCAAATCAAACGGAGGTCACAAGTTATCCATACTGTAAAAAAAATCCGAAACGTTACTGAATATTTCCGTGTAACGTTTCGGGACTTCAATGGCTTTTATACACTTCCTGGAAATATCAAGTATCATTGTCAGAAAGTTTCCTGAATTATTACAAGTTGCATTAATGCAGACTTCTCTCTGTTGTAAAAATTATTTTTAGCTCCCAGTTTAAAAATAAACTGAGAGTATTTATAAGGAGTATCGGCTTTAATTCAATTACGGTTCGTCCAGACTGATTAAGCTCCCAAAGGGAGCGAATAAGTCTAAGGTCTACGTAGCTTGCAAGAATTGCAATCAAGTTAGATTCTTGCAATTCTGGCTTAGCATTGGCCGTGTTTGCAATACAGATTTTCTCCAAAAGCTGTTATATTATCCCTATCTAAGATTACTCTGAAGTTCCAGAGACACGACAAACTTTAAACGGGAAGATTTCTGGATTTTTCAGGAAGGTTACTGAATTTTAGCGAAAACGTTGCTGGTTTTTGCGAGATATGTTACTGAAAGAAATTGTTCACATGAGCTGCCTATTATTTTCCAGGAACGTTTCTGAATCATTTTTACAGTGCACCAGGAAATGAATCGCCGATTTCGCAACAGATTTGGATACAGAACTAAGAAGCTTAATATTTTGAAAGACCTTGACGTTTTTTATTGACACTCTCTAAGAAGCAATGTAAGAATAGTGGATATTGCCATCTTCTATCTCAAAAATTAACTCATGTATAAGCTCGCAGCAAATTAAGAAATTAAATGATTTAAAATGTTACTCTCATCGCTCCAAGACATGAGCACGTTGAATTTAAAGTTTTGCGAGGGCGGAAATTTTGAATTTGCCAAGTGGAACTCTAAATTTTGCCGAATGCGGATAATTTTGCCGAATGGAACGACACATTTTTCCAAACGATAACGATTTTACTGAATCGTCTCACCAAATGTACGGATAAAGATATTTTTGGGAGGTCACAATGATCTCCCGTGACCTCCCATCGGGGCTTCCCTGATCCAGGAAGGAAGACTTACATTTTGTTTTTGGTCCTTTCACTCGTTCCATTTACACTGTAAAAAAATTACGAAACGTTACTGGGTATTTCCGTGTCACGTTTCGGGATTTTAATGGTTTTTATCCACTTCCTGGAAAAATTAAGTATTCTTGACAAAAAGTTTCCCGAATTGCTACAAGTCACAAGAATGCAGACTTTTCACTGCTGTGAAAAATATTTTTAGCTCCCAGTTTAAAGATTAATTGAGCGCATTTATAAAGTGTATCGGCTTTACTTCAAGTACGGCCCATCCATGCTAATTAAACTCCCAATGGGAGAGCAAAAGTGTGGAGTGCATTGTTTTGCTTGATTTGCAGGCAAGTAAAATTCTCGTTACTTACTTGCAATTCTGGCAAAGCTTTGGGCATGTTTGCAATAATGCTCTGTTAACTTCCTTGATAAATCAGAATGATGCCAAGATATTATTTCCACGGACAAGACTGATTTTAAACGGGAAGATTTTTGAATTTTTCAGGAGGCTTCCAGGATAATATCAGGAAGGTTACCGAATTTTAGCGGAAAAAGTTCCTGGAATTTGCAAGATATGTTACTGGCACATATTGGGCACATCAGCTGCCCATTATTTTCCAGAAACGTTTCTGAATCGTTTTTACAGTGTAGGTTCAGAAGTCACACACAGAAAGTTTTAAGTTTAAAAGGACCACTATCTATGTTTCTACAATGCAAGGATTCTCAAAACAGGTGCCGACGCGGCACCCTGTTGCGCCGCAAGAGAAGGCCAGGGGTGCCGCGAAGTATCCACGGAATCAATGTATCGTCGTCTCAAAGCAACAATAAGACATCTAATCCCATTAATAACACTAAGATATTACACTGTTGCTCTGAGGCGACGATATGTGTACAATGCACCAGATATAGATTGGATTGCCGTGAGAAGTTTGTTATTTTTCAACGCTTTCCGCGTATCGTCAAAGTTTTGGAACCCCTTGTATAATTAATAGGTGTAGGAAAGAATTCATAAAAAAAAAGAAAAGAAAAGAAAAAGAAAGAAAAAGTTAATTAATTTGAATTTTGACAGCTGAAATTCAAATTATGTTTTTCGCAATCACGTGTGTGTATGTGTATGTAGGCGTGTGTGTTTGTGTTTGTGTGTGGGTAGGTGTGTATGTATGTATGTGTGTGTATGCAGGGGCGGATCTAGAGGGGGGCCATGGGGGCCATGCCCCCCCCCCAAAGCCTTGTGATTGTAGGAATTTTTTTAAGGAAAAAAAAAGGAAAAAATATTATGAGAAGATAACAAAATTTAACATATGTTTTTTACTGAAAAAGAAATATAGGCCTTAATTGGGAGATAAATTATATTCCTATCTTCAAAACAAAACTTTTTTTTTCCAAAATTTTTCTCCATCTTTTACGTCATTTCTTGATTTCAACTACAGGCACTTGGACGATTTATAAATGTTGCGGTTCTCAGAGTATACCTATTGTTCACAAGACCAAAGAGAGCCTAAATTTTCGTTTTTATGGCTTTAATTTCGAAACTAGTGGGAGAACCCCCTTTTCTCATGATCTTTCACAAATGCCTTGATATGTAGCAAAAAATTGCATTTTAAGTCTTTTATTTGGAAAAAATGTCAAAGGAAACAAGCTTATCCAGCCCTTATCACTTCACTTGCTTAAAAGCAACTTAAATGAATTTTTTTGGGACTTCAATTACAAACGAGTTTTGATAGGACCCCCTCCCTCCCTAGTTTATATCGTGATGATAGCTTTAAAAGGAGGTTTTTTGGAGGAGCTCACGAATCTTCCATCCCTTTCTAAAATATGTATAAACATAATTAAAAATCGAATTTTAAGTACCTCAAAGGCAAAATATTTCCAGGAAGGAAGGATTCTAAGCACCTTTACACTTCCTTTAATTTAAGCAAACATTACCTAAAAGTGCATTTTTAGGCTGGACAGCTGAAGAGCTAGAAGGGCACCCCTCCTCTTCTAACTTCTCAATGTATAATGACAGAATATTTTGGTTTCTAAGCTTTATTTTCAAAAAGTATTTTTGGGGCATCGCCCGAAACCTGACTTTTCTCCGTACATCATCAAAAATAGACAAAATGTGTTTTTAGTTTCCGAATTTTCAAAAATTACTCGGAAATTTAAATTTTGAAACATTTTCGAGGGAGATTCCTAAATCCAACCTCTCACCTAATGTCCCGATACCCCGAAAATTGAGTTTTTAAGACTTCATTTTAATAAAATTTCTGGGGAGTTATCAGGGCTCAATTTTCCAATAGGCAGAGTAGGCAGCTGCCTAGGGCGGCAAACTTTTCAGGGGGCTTCAAATTTGCTATTATAATACACATTTTTTGAATTAAATTGTTATTCTTGTTCTTGAAAGTAAAATATTAGCATTCTTTCATTTTCCACAGAGACAATTTTTTCTTGTCATTCAATAATGATTACTTTCCCACATCTTATGAAAGTCAAATGTTTTTCAATCATGGTATTTGCCGAATCGTCAGCAAAATTCGCCGAACGAAAAATTTTATGGGAGATCACTGTGATCATTTATTTCAACGGGGCGCCTCAGAATGTGAAACGCCATCATTTCTTCATAAGTTTGACAGTTTGAATCTGGGGAACACTTTTTTACGTGTTTTTGAGTCAAGGATATTTTGTTTCTTGGGGGGGGGGGCGGCAGATTTCAAATTTGCCTAGGGGCGGCATGGAGCTAAATTCAGCCCTTGGGAGTTTGTTCAAAAATTTTGGATGGCCCCTCCCAAAACAATCGGCAGGATCCGCCACTGTGTGTATGTGTGTGTGTGGGTATGTATGTATGTGTTTGCATGTGTGTGTGTGTGTGTGTGAATGTATGTGTAGGATATGGACGCAACCTGGAGACGGTTTTCGCTAGAGGAGCAGCATCGGCAGGGGCCGGTCGATGGTGGTGGTGCAAAAGGAGGCGAGGGGAAAAATAAAATCATAGGAACATCAAAACAGTCAAATGAGAAAAATAAGCAATGTGATTGCTCAAAAAATCGGAAAATTAAGTGTACATTTAAAATGCATATGACCTTGAACGAGCGTACATTAGTATATGCAACAATACTATTTTTTTTAGTGTAGTAGGACTGATTTATCTTCTCAAATTTCTTTGTCATTACTCATTTTTTGCTTCAATAATGTTTTTTCTAGTCTACTGATTCGAACCAACGTCAAGGTGTTACACCCTCTCTCTCTCTCTCTACCGCTTCAAAAAACTCATTTGTAAAGTTTTGTAAATATCAGTATTCTCTTGTCTCGTTTCATAGCTACGATATATTTTTGTTCGTGCACATTCTGCTGTGGGCAGGTGGTATTTGCAGAAATGAGTTTTTGAGATATTTGAAGAAATGTGTGTTGGATTCAATACTAATAATAGGGAAATTCGGGAATTACATGTTTTTTCGCGCTTTTTTTTTTCAGCGAAAACCAAATAAGCAAGCTTGTACAATAAACCTGACGTACAATAGGTGACAAAAATGCAAAGAAATGAAAAATGAAAATTTTGCAGTTACTGCTCTTTACCTGTCCACGGAAGTATTGTATCTTGAAATACATTGTTACGTACCATAGCAAGGTGTACTCACTCTCCTAAAAACTTTAGTTACTACTTTGGACCCTTTAAGTACTGGAAATTTAGAGTAAGCAGGCAAATAAAATCGATGGCTCATGACTAAAAACTGCGGTTACGCATATATTCTGCCGAGGAAAGGCAAACAGCAGTATCAGCAGAAATGAGTTTTCGAGATTTTCAAGAAACGCGTTTTGGATTCAATAAGTACTAACAAAAGGTAAGAGTTAGAATTAAACGGGTTATTTCGGCCTTTTATTTTTAGCGGAAATTAAATAAGCAAGCTTGTACAATAAAGCTATCGCGCAACATATAACAAAAATACAAACACAAAAAAAAAAAAAAAAAAAAAAAAGAAAAGAAAAGAAAAATAAATGAAAATAATTACTGATATTGTCCTTTTTAATGCCCACAGCAGTACTATTTCAAATTTTTTTCGCGTGAATTTAATTATTTTTTCGTTTAACAGAATATATACTTATTTAGTTTGCATTTGAAGCATTTACTAGCAAATTTCTGTAACTAAAAATGAAACTGTTTTGAAAAGTAAACTAAAACATATTTCGATAAAAAATATTTTATAGGTTCTCAAAATACTGTCTAAAATGAGAATTGTTACTTATGTCTGTACAAATGGTTATCCGTTTAATACGTGGATTAGTATATAATTAATTATTACTTACCTTCTTTCTGTTTTTTAGTATGTTGGCATCTCTGTCACTTTGAGTATTCCCAGGCGTCTTGGTATCCCTCAGCTTTATACCAATAGTTATATACACCATCGTGATCAAGCACAATGGCAAGAAGTACTGAAGAGTTACCAGAATGTGATTGTACACTTTCCACACGAACGGACTAAGTTGTACGTTATGACAAAACGGCCTCGTATGATTCCCCGTCAGTGGATCATACACCAATGTCACTCGCAAAGCCACAGCGTATGGGATACTGGTAGTGGCACTGAAAAACCAAATTGCAAGTATGATCACCTTGGCACTCATTTTCGATGTCTTTGCTTTCAGGGGATACATAACAGCCCGATAGCGATCCAGAGCTATTGCTGACAGGGTGATTATGCTCACGTTCACAGACAGTACTTGAAAGAAAGGACAGAAGGCACACATGAACGGAGGCAAGACCCATCTCTGGAGCAAAGCCGCTTGGAATTGGAACGGTATCGAAAATAAGCCGATTATTATGTCAGCAACTGCTAAGTTGGCGATGAAATAGTTGGTCACTGTTCTCATCCGACGACTGGTTCCAACTATGAGGAGTACACAGAAGTTTCCTACAATGGCAGTCAATGAAATCAATCCGTAACAGCACGACAACAGGGCAATTATTAAAGGGGGCACATCGTAAAGGTCGTCTTTCTCTACAGCTGTATCATTCATGGACATCAAATCTAAGGTTACGTTGAAAAAAGAGTAGTTTTGCAGATGTTGTGACATTCTCATTTTCTTCCGATGATGGCTAATACAACTATAAAATGAGTACACTTGGATATATTATTTACTGAAATGTTTTGCAATTAATTTACGCTGTTCCAATTTCTTAATCAATACCAATAAATGATTGCTCTAAATAAGGGTAAAAAATATTTCATATTTATTTCAACAAATATGCTTCAGATACTTAGAATCGCTAAATATGAACTGAAATTTTATTGAATAGTAATAGTTTCATAAATGCACAAGCCATGCACGTATAGTTAAAACGAGTAATCATGTTAGATTCTGGCTTTTATTAATGTAATTTTCGCACCAGGTGAACTAATATCAAACAAGTAGTTTAGTTCTTCAATGAGATGAAACTGTAACAGCTGCTATGCAGACCATACTTATATTCTTTATGAAAATCAATACAATTCTTTTCAATTCAATAATTAATGGTAATTTGATATTGTGACTGAAACTTAAAATCTGCAATTTTTTACATGCAGAATAAATTGTTTTGATACTTTTGAACTACTTTCATTGAAAAAAAAAAAAAAAACTATTAAAAAGTCATTACTTTCCAATTCGGCTTAGATTTTTCGCAGGATAAC
Source organism: Uloborus diversus (assembly GCF_026930045.1). Taxonomy (NCBI): domain Eukaryota; kingdom Metazoa; phylum Arthropoda; class Arachnida; order Araneae; family Uloboridae; genus Uloborus; species Uloborus diversus. The sequence goes on along the minus strand of NC_072734.1, from coordinate 154,070,736 downwards.
TTATTCTGCTGAAGTTGCCGTAAGCAAAAGCACTTTGAAAGTTATGTAAGGTATAGAGATTTTAAGGTAGTATCTATTTTCGCTTTTCCGTATTATTTTAAATTGATGATTTAAAACTTTGTGCTATCTAAACAAGCAAATTTTACATCATCCAAAATGTAGATTTTTTTTTCAATATTTTGATGCTTCTTGTATTCAAATTTAATTTACCTTAATTGATAAATTCCAGTTGGTTAATTGAATTCAAAAGATTGAGCAAGTTTAACAGTTTTTCTGTGCATTACAAATAATTTTCCAAAAAAAAAAAAAAACCCTTTGCTTGCATACACAATTTACCTCGTTTGTTAAAAAACACTAAATAACTCATACGATTTCACTCATCCTCTCTACAACTGTTTTACAGCAATTTTTCTCAAAAGCAACTTTTCCATTGTAGCCTCTGGAAATTAGTAGAAAAGCACTAATGAGCAAATTCCGAGCGAAACTCCTCCGAAAGCGCGATGGTTTCTGTCAGCAGCTCACGAACGAACCGGTGAACATCGGGAAAACTTTTGATCTGTTGTGGACTTCCGTTTGTCCAATAGATGGCGCTGAGAAACTCCGGTTTCACCGGAGAAAATGAAGAGCCGTGGACGCTTATGTTGGACTAATGGGTGCATCATCCAGAATAATCGATTCGGAGTTTTATTTTTGTAACTTAGCGATGTAGCAACAGATTGGATGAAGTGGCTATCAACTTTTTAGAAGTGAGGGAATATTTTGCGACAAGTAAGCGCCAGATTTAAGCTAAGCGAAATTAAATTTTATGCTCAAGTTAATAAGAAAGACAAATCGTTTTTGTCCTCATTATTATTATATGAATGGTTTCATTTGCGTAGGAGGTTACGGGGTTTTAGTTCCTGTAGGTTTTTTTTTTTAACAATTTTGATATTTTACAAATTAAAGATAATATAATTTATTGACGCATTAAAGTAAGCTCCGAAGGTTTTATTGATTTTGCCCTATTTATTGCTTTCTGAAAGACATTAAGTAAAACACAACATTTCTTTGTGTTGTACTGGATACACTCCAGCTGTAAAATAAATTAAAAGAAAAATTATCATATAAGCTTTGTACTACACTATGATTAAAGTGAAAAACCAACGTAAATAAAGCACAAACTTTGAATAATTTTTTCTTCAAAATTTGTGCTTTATTAACATAGGTTTTTCACTGTAAAACAAACTGAGTTTTAGAACTTTTTTGTCTTGTGTCAATATTAGCTTTTTAATGTTAAAATAAGAAATATATATTTATGCAAGAAACTACAATTAGTGATTTATGTTTGATATGCATATAATTATGGTATTAACATACGTTCTGAAGATCATAGGGATTCCGTCATATTATTGTTTTCTTTTTTCTTTTCCTTTTTTTGGGGGGGGGGGGAGGGAGGGAGGGGGCGATTCTTGAATAGGTTTCGCTATAAAGGCGGATCATTGCTAGGAATTGCATTTAAAAACTTGATTCTGTGTTGTTTAGGAAGAATACCAGAATACAAGAATTTGGTAAACGGAAAATCCGCATAACTACCACGAAAAGCATTTGCATTCGGCACAGGTTTCTAATTCGTGGGGGGGGGGGGGGGAGTGGTTGACCGTGCGAAATTGAAACAAATGCATGTTAAGATAGGTAACAACATAAAATGGTTTTTTATAGGAAGTAAATAGTAAATAATATCTGACTTGATCATATATATATATATATATATATATATATATATATATATATATATATATATATATATATATATATATATATATATATATATATATATATATATATATATATAACACTAAATAATAACTTGTGACTTTCAGAATGTAGACAAGTTCTGCTACAAAGCAGCAGTGTGTCAGACGTAATAATACATAAAATTCTGCATTTGTAGGATACTTTTTTTCCTTATTTTTTGTGCCTATCTGTAAATAGGTAAAATTCTTAAATCACATAGCTATTTAAATTACGGCATTATTTTCTACTACTGAAACGTGCGTAAAATTCTAACTAATGCATTCACAAGGACAAACCAAAAAACATAAACAATGCGCCAATTTTTAATATATATATTTTTAAGTTTTGTAATTGCCGAAAAATAAGAATTAATTTTAACCACCATAATTTTTTTAAAAATCATTTTATGTAAAGACTGGCTTTTAATTGTGATGAATGGATTTCAAAGCTATTAATGTATTACTCTTTTCAGGTTATGATCACGAATCAGTTACAGTTGTATTATGAGGCTTTGACATCCAATAGACATTAACGGATACATTTAACATTGCTAAAGTACGATTTAGCGGTAAAACTGCAGTTGTAAGAATTAGTCACACATTATACAAAAATTTTCGTAAGATTTCCGGTGTTGATGGGAGTAACGTTACACGAATTCTGAAGTGTGTAGTATTTTTTTTTTTTTAAATAAAATTGTTGGAGAAACCTTGCAGTATGAGTTTATGCAAAATTCATAGCGCATGCATAAAAACCATCATCGGCGCAGAGCTGGTAAACTCTTATTAGCGAAACGAAAACCGGCATTAATGGACGAGCGGTAAAAACGCCTGCTTTGCGACCTATCTGTGAGACTATTCGCGTTGTATTTTAGAACACCGGATGTTACTTTTTCTCTTTGTGCAATAAAAATGTCTTGTTTGTAGATCAAAATAAATAAATAAATAATTGGTGTATAATGGTTGTGAAAAATCATAACTTGATAAATATTGAATAAACGAATGATTGAAAACAAGAGCTGAAAAGAAAATAAAAAAAAAACATGGGGGTTTCGTATACTGGTGTAATGAAATTTCAAGTATTGTAACCTACTAATTTATTTTTATAGTTTCAATTTAAACGTATAAAAAGAAATTATTACTTGATCATTTAATGCATCTGGATAATTTAAACTATCGAATAGTTAGCTTGAAGTATAAGTCTACTTACAATTAAAAATGAGTGTGCGTTCGAGAAAATTAGATAAAAACTTAATTTTTGCTAATGTGTAACCTTTCAATTAATTTATCTGAAAGGATACAGAATGTTCAGGTGTAACCTTGCGCAGAAATTAGTAAGACGTTACGCTATAGTTACATTATCATGGTGTAACCATCCACAAACGATATGTAACTTTACGCCAGTTATATCAGTTAAGTTACTAAAGAGCAGTGGAGGCAGCTAAGCCGCCACCGATTTTTATGGAGTTTTGTTACACAAATTTTTTTACAAGTCACAATAGGACTTTACTTCCTTATATGAATCATATATGATTTTTATGTATGCAGGCGACATCTACGGAGAAGGTCCAAACTATTATTGGGGTAAACCTAACATGGCGCCACTATAATGCTGTGATTAGGATCTGCGCAGCCTTCACTATGCTGCAGATTCGGTTTTACTCAATTACATGACCAGACACACAGATCTGAGCTGCATTTGTTGAAGTTGTATCTGTTTGCTTGTTTTATAGTTTCAAAAAATTTTTAGCATGCCAACAAAATCAGATTATACCGTTATACGTTAGAAATTATCATTTTATATACTTTCATTTCTTCTTTATTAACGTTAAATACGTGTTTTTTTTTCAGAACTTGATTTTAGTCATAACTAACGTATGCATAATATCCCAATTTTAAATAATTATGAACAACAAAATGTTTAATAGTTTAGGAATGAAAATTAAGTTACAGAAGCACGCAAAATGGGTCAGGTGCAATAGCGAACCAAATACGCAACAGGGGGGGGGGTAAGTTTTTTTTCTTTAGAAAAGGAAGAATTGAGAAGTGAAAGTTAACATGAAAATAGTGCTGTGTGTTTAATCATACATCAAAAAGGATATCTTCAAATGACCTGCGTGTGGACGGTGGATTCGGGGTCAAAAAGGGCGACTCAAATAGGATCATATAGATTACGCTGGTAATCGAAAAAAAAAATGTTTGTTTGAAGTGCAAATAATTGATTTATTGAAATATCAAAAGTTGTCACAGCAGACAACTGTTTTTTTTATTGCATCTCGTGATGGGGTTGTTGCTGAAATTTTAAAAGTATTTTTCCCTGAAAGAGCATGCTTAAAAACATTGGATTTAACAATTTTTTTTTAAAATAATTTCACTAAGTTTAATATTTTTTTAAAAAATATCTTAATCGGTGCGCAGATTTAATTTCCTTTTTCACGCTTCCTTTCTTTTTCCTTTGAACATGACATCACAAGTGATGAAATGGCATTCACTGATGCCATTAGCACAGAACGCAATATTTAATTCGCTTCTTTGCTCATATTTACTGGCAACGATATGGTTGATAGCAAGCGTAGAGCGCAATATTTAATTCGCTTCTGAATTATCATAATCTGGAAACGCGGTAAACCGCAAGTGTAAACATTCAGCTCGCCACTGGAGTGCGCGCCAAAGTGCATCGCTTGCGACGTCATAAAAAACGCGTGTTTTGAAAAATCGGAGATTTTAAACAAATAATCAAAAAGTAGACATTTGGAAAATAAAAGATTTTTCTCGCTCCACGTTTCTTTTTTTTTTTGCTTTCAATCTATGAATTTCAGTGACTAAAAGTAATACTTTTGGCTGATGGAACCAACCCCATTGTGACATATTGTGTAAACACACCTTTTTAATATTTTTTTTTTAAATTCACGGCTAAATTTTTTGATATGAATTTTAAACTGACAGGATTCTAATTCCAGAATCCTGAGTGTAATATAAAACTTAATTTCTTTTTTAATAAATCATGTTAGGTGTACGGGACAAATGCTTCTCCATTTTGGATGCTTTTATCCTATTTATCAGTATAATTGGGAGCTGTCTTAAAATTGAATAGAGCCAACTCCTGTTCATTAACATGATTATGGTCATTTTAACCCTTTCCCGCATTTCAAATACATGATATTAAAATACAAAAATAAATTTCAGCACAATCTTTCTAATTGCTATGAATGTTAAACCAACCTTACTTAAAAACATTTTTTAACTTTTACAATAGGAATTCACTTATAACTTTTCACAGACGTTTTATCAAAGCTTGCAACGTAATTGGAGTTCATTGATACAAATTTCAATCGTTTATCACTTCGTAAAATTTTAAATTAATAAATATTACTAATGTTTGTGCTTGTAGGAAAAAATAAATAATTGATCCGTCTGGTAATTAATTACGAGTCAGAACGTTTTAAAATATGTCTTGTACTTTTATATTATTTTTTATTGATAAATACTTTTATTTTTCTTTCAAAATAAATAAATTAATTAATTATAGAAACCGAAATCAAAACTAAACACAAAACTAACATTTTCTCCATTAACTGTTATTGCTGCCGTGAAAGGGTATCGTAGGTAATAGGAATTCATGAAAATAAACAAACTGAAATCAATATTTTTTAAAATTTGGTTTCAGATTGGAACTTTGAAAGTAAAATATAAACTGAACTAAAACCGTTCACACACATATAGCTAATGTATTTGCCATAATTGTCTTGCTTTAAAGCGTCCAAAGCATCCATTAGGCGCTTTTTTTACATTTATTAAGTGTGATTATATGTGTTTAATTTTTTTTTCTTTCTATTATTTTTTAAGTAAGTCCTATGGCTTTATTTTTTGTTTCAAATGTGGTTAAATGGGTTAATCGAACCAAAAATAGAAAAATATGTTTTCAAAGTGATAAAATGGAAAAAAAAGAGTAGCGCCTAAAACGGTTAATCTTCGATTAGAAAGCATTACAAGAGAGAATTCTCGTTTGAGAGAACTGATAAAAACATTTAATCATATTATTTGAGTTTGCTTAGCTACTTTAAGAAAGACTAAGCAATCAGTTGTGTGGCTTACGACAATGGAACGGGAGTCATAGTTTCAATTGAATTTTTTTACACAATCCCAAGAAATTCAAGTTGTTTTTCTCTTATCTGAAAACGTTTCGCAGAAACCTATTCACGCAAATAGATCCTTATTGAGGAAATCTTTTGTGAAAATTCGGGTTAAAAGAGGCAGAATAAAACTCTAGCTCATAGGAGCACATTTTTATGGTGCTTTCGACTGTTAACTTCGTAAAAATTCTGTTTGCGAGCAAAATATCTGAATGCGGTTTTCTTTTAAATGGTTTCTCTATTGTATCACTTTATAATAAAAAGCGCTGTTATATTCGCCTATATAAAGTAAATTTGTGCTAGTTTTGCAAATTTTTATAAGATTACTTTGATATATTTCTTACCAGTTTTCGAGAAATATACCTTGCAAAACCTCTCAGTTTGTAGATAGCACATAAACAGCATATCGAGTGACAGTAATCTGAAGAAGAATAAAATAATATGGACATCACTTAAACAGCATATCGAGTGACAGTAATCTAAAGGAGAATAAAACAATGTAGACAGCACTTAAACAGCATATCGAATGACAGTAATCTGAAGAAGAATACAACAATGTAGACAGCACTTAAACAACATATCGAGTGGCAGTCCTCTGAAGAAGAATAAATCAAGTCTGAATTATTTTTAACTCTTGCATCGTTGGAAAAGATGCTGAAAATTCTTAATTATTATTGATGTGTTATGTATAGATTACTGCACTAAAAACAATAGTAACCTCCATTACTTAACAGTTTTGCTGTAAAATCATTGATAGTCCCCAATAAAATATAGTTTTTGAATATTCTCCAATATTTCTTCTTCCCAAGTACTTAGATACTTTCATCGACTATACATCATTTAAGCACGAACTGAAAATACTTTGTACTTTAATTAATAATGTAGGGGGCAAACACAGTGTACTTTCTACGGAACATATTTCTTTCCTAGCTAAGCGTATCCCAAGATGATATTTACCATTTTGAACTTTAATAACAAAAGTAATAACAGATGAAATGAAATGCAGTATCCTGCAAGAAAATAAATGAAGTAATCTAAGAGTTTTGTTTTCCTAGCAATTTCATCTGCTACATCAGTTTCAAAGAAAAGATTGCAATATTAACAATGCTCGCTGTGTACAGAATATTCGGATGAAAATCAATACACCCTCGAGATTGTTCGTGTTGTTAACCGAAGTTTCATTTTAAGTTACATTGACGATGCTGTGAAGAAAATTTTAGATTGCTGCATTATTTTGCACAAAATTACATTTCTTTGCACCTGTTGGCATTTTTGTTGCTAGTATTTAAGATGGTAAAAGACTTTCATGGGCAAGTAGTAGTATTATTTTTTACAGAAAACTTTCTTTTACAGAAAAGATACAATTTTACTATTGTAACTTTCTTTTGTTTTCTATTGTTTACTTTTTTTGATTACATTTTTATATTACAGTTATATCTAAGTATGCAATCAAGGGCGGATTCAGAAATTTATCAATGGAGGGGAGATTGATTTCTATTACTTAACCATTACTACGCATCCTGGTTTGAAAATGTTGATCACAAAAGTTTGGGACTTCAACTTTGAAACATTAACGAGGGAAAACAATAAACCTCCCTTCTCTTAGCATCTTCAAAGATCGTATAGAATTTCGTTTTTTGAGCTTCTATATCGAAAAATTTAAATGAGTTCCTTAAGGTAAGGCTATTGCCCCCTGCGTACCTTTCTTGCATCCGGAAATCCATGAAATTTATATTCATACCTAGTTTTAATAAATCATAAGAGGAAAATTTATTTGAAACTAGTCCTTGACGTTTTATACATATGTTTTCATCTTACGCCTTATTTTGAAAAAAATAATGCACGTCAGAGAAAACAAGATTTGTTACATTTTATTTTCATATTTCCTACAAATATTACAAATATGACGCTTTGTATATTTTTCCTTCAAACAAAATTTACAATCGCAAGCTTTGACGCGACTTTTTTTTCTCTCCTTTCTCTCTTTTATTTATAGATTGAAAGCAAAAATAAATGCTGCATCATTTTGACTTTTGCAAAAGGTGTTTTGAAGTAGACTTTTATTCCTTACTCGAATCGTTTTTGTATTTAAATAGCTGCAATAGAAATCATTTATTAGTAGAGGGTCTATTACCCATTTTACGAATATGCTTAATTAATATCTGTTGATAAAACGTGTTCGCCAAACATAAGATTATGTCAATTGTTTCAGTTTCCATTGTCTTTGAAAATAACCCAAAATCGAGAAAATCTCTTTCGATGAATATAAAGTGAGTCATAATTAATGCGAAGGTGCTTATTTCAATATAAGAATAAGCATTCGTTCTTAGTCTTTCTAGCTGAAGCATACAATTTATCGCATAGATTTAACCCTGAGTGAAACAGGGGAAATGAGTAAGTAATGAAATTCTACGATCTGTCGAAAACAGTTAAAAAAGATAACAAATTATATTTAACTAGAATGTTTTAAGTAGTTAACACCGATTTTTACCACAGAAAAAAAGGTATTATTATGAAAATAAAGCTCCAAAAGGTATTGGTATGTAAATAATTGTATTGAATAGTTACACTTTTACAGGAGATTATCTAATGAGATCCATAATTTAATAATGGATAATTGTTTTTTTGGCAAATCTTGTAGATTAGCTAAAAGCGTAGCCAATGTTGTGAATGGTTTTCTCAAGAATAGAATTATTTCCTGTAAATAGATAAATACAGTGAAGTACCGTTTATACGTTTTTGAAGGGACTATATGAAAAAAGCGTACAAATGAAAAAACGTAAAATAGGCAAAAGGAAATGTGCATTAGACTTTGGAGGGACTAATTTAAAAAACGCATAACTGATAAAAACGTATAAAAGAGAAACGTACAAACGGTGCTTCACTGTACTTCATACCAGTTACTTTCTTGTAGCTGGCGTAAAACATAAAATGTAGCCGAAAACATTACAAAATGCCTTCCATTGAAGTTTTTGTCACGTAGATGAAGTTAAAGACATTATTGAGTGCATTTAATATTACTAGTGTTTACATCAATGCTGTGCCAAAGAGGTAGAAAGAGAAAAAAAGATTACTTCTAAATCCAGTAAAACAATAAAGTAACTGTCTGTCCATCACGAGAAAAGCCCCTGCCGAAATGTCTGCACTTGTCTACCGATATAGCAACGAGGAGTGTCTCATTTTTCCAAGTGAAGCTTAATGTTGAATAAAAATCCGTATGACTGCCCAAAGGCTCGAAGACGAGTATCGAAATGGCGCCAACCCCCCCCCCTTCAACCCTTGCAGAAAATGAACGAAGTCCGTTTCTGTGGTAGTAGACGGGCTCAGACTTTACGGCGGGAGCTTTTATTGTGATGGACAGACAGTAGTTAAATTATTATTTGTCTGGCATTTCCTGTGTTAATTCAATTTAAGAAGCTCGTGGTCCATTGTAGAGACATATATTCCTAATTTGAACTTTTGTTACTTAGTTAAAAATAGTGTCTTACAAATTAGTTTTCATCTATAGAGCAAGCTATGTGTCTACATAAGTAGAATTTGAGTAAAATATGGCTTATGACTCCAAACTTTTACTTTTGTTTTGCTTCATAAATAGCCACACCGGCCTCTTTTTCTTAGGGGTTCCAATATTTCTTCTGGTCTTCTCTTAGTTATTTAGAAGTAAAAGAAGAAAAAAAAGATTAAAACCCTTTTTAAACACAACGCTATGACTAGCGCCCTTCGCACAAAGAAAAAAAATGCCTTACTTCCTTTTAAAACCTTTTTTTCTGTGTCAATACAGCATAAATATTAGATACATGATTTTGATAGGTAGTTAGTACTTACCAGACATTTTTATTCAAAATTCTATTTCTACATCGCTATCATTGCATTTATTCATGTTAGCGTAAGTTGTATCGTTGCAGGAATGTTTAGGAGAAATAAAATTCGTAATTTTTTTGCTCCGAAGCTTTAAGTAATTTCAAAGCATGTTTTCTTTTTTTTTTTTTTTGCCTCTTGCTTCATATTGCTTTTAGGTTTTATTTCAGGAGTGCCCAGGATAATTTTTTCCCTTGCGTCCTCATGAGACAAGCCGCGTGATCTCAGAGAAAGCTGCATTTGGCTTAACTTGATGTATTACTTTTTAGCTCAAATCTTAATTGGAGCTTAAATCGCCCTGAAAAAATTTATCCCCTGTTTTCAATGTGATTAAACGTTGTTCGAAAAATCTACTTGTTGTAAATAATTGTTAAACATATTCTGCTAGTTTTACCATCAAAAGGTCAATTATTACAAAATTTGAATTTACGCAATTCGGAAAGATTATGTCAGAACACTTTTTTTGATCACATTCAAAACACGTATACTACATATTACACGTTTAGGAAACTGAATCACTTTTTCTTATTTAAACCAAGCGCCAAACGTTCTTCAGATAGAAACCGAACGTTCCAAACGCTTTACCAATGTGCGGAAAAATTCGTATAGTTAATGCACCAAATTTACGATTTAAATTCCACTATGCGAACAAGAATACCATTTCCACGTAATGCTTTGTAAAGCTTCAGAATTTTTTTCCATTCAATAAATTAAACTGGATTAAATTTCTCCGGAATTATAAATAGAAATTCTAATGATCAAACACATTAATGCCTGTTAAATCCAAATATCACTAAAACTCAATGATAAGGATAACAAACACATTAATCGCACAAGCAATTACCTTCAGTTGTTAAGAGTAATAACACATTCTTTCTAAACCAAATGAGAGTCATTATCCAGTCTTCTACAATTAGTACAAAATCCAATATCCTTGAATAAATATTTCAGGTTAACACATTCCGATACGTGGAAATTCAATAGGAAATTGATTTCCACTACAAGATAAACGGCAAGTAGCTTAGTCCCTTTAAGTTATCAGGACTACGAATGTATTATGTATTAATCAGTTACTACGCGAAGCAAATAGCTTATAAAGTATTGTGATAATGGAGCATAATTATAGCAATTTAGGAGAGATATATTGAAAATTAATTTGCAAGGAACATCCGGGGAATTAAATTTCTGCATCTGTGTTTAAAGAAGTTGCTGCAATCAGAGTAAATATGCTGAGAATTGGTCCTTTTTAAAAGTTTGGTAAATCAGTTATTACATTGATATAAGAGTTTTCTATAAGTGAAAAAATGGTAATTTTATACTGTACTAGCATTCCCGTACCCGGCATTGCTCGGGTAATGGAATTAGAAGAGGTTAACAGTGCTTGGTGCACCTAGTTTCGAAAATCCCCTATAATAATTACTTATTACCTATAACTTCTAATTTGGGGAGGATCCCGGGGCCGCTGGACTCCTTATATATATGCCCTTGTCCTTAACCGATCTTTAACTGTTACTAACGATCCTTTTAAAGTATTGATTATCTTTGCAAACACAGGCCATCCACATTTTATTGTTATACCTATGTTTAAGCAAGAACTTCTTTGTATACAACATTTTTAGTTTTTTTTCTGGTGCTAAAGTTATTAAGCTGCTTGATGAACTGACTTTGGAGCAAGCTACATAACATTGGCCGTGTGAAAAAAAGTCTTCTCTTAAATCGATCCCTGCTACTTTTAATGTCTGTCCTTGTGACTTATTAATGGTTATTGCAAAGCAAACTTTAACAGGAAACTGCACTCTTCTAAATTCAAAAGGATAGTCCGCCTGTGATGATGTTCTTAAAAACTTTGTTTCTAGTTTTGAAAAAACGAAAGCAAAAGACAGAAACATTATGATTTGACTTGAGAAAAGCCTCGAAGAATCACGTGAGAAACAAAAACAATATCAAATTTATAGTTCGCTACGACCAAAAGTTGAGATGAAGTACTGAATAATGATTTGAATGGAGGAAAGCCTTCGAAAATAAGGAATTTGAATTTCAATGACAGATTTTAATTTCGCAGAAGTTAAGGGGTTTTAATTAATTTCTCCCGAACTAATTGAGATTTCGAAAAATCCTTTCTTAGTGGTTACTTTCGTAATCATGCGGACATGTCTGCCAAATTTCAAGTCTGACGCTTCAGCGGTTTCGGCGGTGCGTTGATATATATATATATGTATATATGTTATCTCAGGACATTGATTTTTATATATTAAGATTTCGAAACGATATTATAAAATAGGCGGAAAAAGACAAAATTTGTGAATCAGTCAGATGACAAAAGGCACCTTTTGAGCTCTGTTTCAATTTTTCCGAGGGCACCGTAATGTTTTTTTGTAAGCAATTAGAAAGAAAAATACCAACAGGTGATGTTAAATGCACACTGTAAAAAAATTATGTAACAATACTCAATAAAATCGGTGGTAGTTAAGCTGCCTCTGTTTCTCTGGAGTAACTTAACTGATATATAATTGGTCTCAAGTTACACATTGCTTGTGGATCGTTACACCTTGGTTATATAAGTATAGCGAAACGTCTCACTCATTTCTAAGTAAGGTTACACCAGTATTTTCTGTATGCTTACAGATAAATAGCTTAAAAGGTTACAGATTAGAAAAAATAAATGCTTTTATCTGAATTTCATGACCGATTTATCAAGTTCAGACTTTAACAACCAATGCATACCAATTATTTATTTATTTTACTACACAAACAAGACATTTGTATTATCCTGAGAGGAAATAACCTGAGCGGGGTCCGAACACTCAACACGATACTCACAGATAAGTCGCATTGCAAGAGTTTTTACCTTTCGCCCACCAAGGGCTGTTTTAGTTTCGATAGTAAAATATTTACCTGCACTGGCCCGATCCTCCGATAATTCGAGTTTTTAAAACAATGGTGCGAAACACTTCAGAATTCGTGCATCATTACACCCATTAATACCGGTAACTTTACACATTTTTTTACAGTGCAGTCTTCTGCAACGGATTGAATAAATCTAAGTGTTTCTCTAAAGTACCGGTAATGTAGCTGTACGTGAGCTTGAAGACCTGAATCGTAGCCATAGTAGCGACGAATTGCGTAGAATTGTAGTTTTTTAGTAACTTTATGTTAATTTACAATCAAGAAACACCCTATTCAAGAAGCAAAACATGCTATTTCACCGTAGCAGACATAGAGGAAAGCATCGTTTAGACCCAAGATGGCGGATGTGTCACTACTTAAGCTACGATCTGGGGCTTTACGTGAGCTCAGTTAGTAGCACGAATCTTGTCCGTGCTCATTGTCCCTCAAAATGTTATGAAACATTTGCGGTATAACGATGAGGAATGATAACTGTATCATTTCTTTAAAAAAAATACTTATAATTCTCAGATTTCTTCATGCTTTTTGCAGCAAACTGCATTGCATTTCATTTGTTTGTTTTTCTGTTTTTAATGTTTGCAATGGAACAGTTTCTTGGAGAAGCTGTCGAAAAAGCTATACGTAAACGTCTTAGTACCCTAACGCTAAAAGTATAGGTATTTGGACTTTTTTTACATTTTAAAATCTCTTTCTTCAGACTAATGTTTCGTTAAAAATATATTCATGAAAAATGCACATTAAAATTAAATGGGATCCGAAAAACAGCAATCAGCTTCAAAAGGCAGTTTTAAATATTGCTGCGAGTGCCAACGTGAAAAAGCGATCTTGCAAAACTCGCGACATTCTAATGAAGAACTTGCGTGTGGAATAAATATAGTTATTCAGGACACACTTTTGCAACTCTCGGTCGCAAGATATTAATTCCGGCAAAACGTAATGCATCCTCATCTAGAATAAGTATCTTAATGTTGCAAGATAGTCATATGTATAATGTGTTTAGAGAGAAGAAAAAGGTTGTGAAATTCTTCTTTCCGGTTTAAAAAATTGCATTCTCGAAGCTAATTTATTTTACAGAAATGCAGCAAACGGAGGCTAATACGTATTGACCTTCAATAAACTATAGGGTGTGGTGGGGGAAAGTGGTCAATGGGGTAAAGTGGTCATAAGTCAAATAAATGGCTGTAGCTTGGAAATAAATGTTCGAATGAATGTGAAAATTTTATTTTAGAGTAAGACAGTTAGAAACTACATTTTGAATATAAAATTTTACAACTGGCAAAACTTTATTCGGTAAAAAAAAATATTGCGCGTGAACATGAAAAATTTTAAAATTTAAACACCTATTTTAACATTTTTGGGAAATTTTGTTTGTTAGAATTAGGATCAGATTGACTGTACAGGAAGCTTTCTACATGTCTCAAGAACACTTACTCATTAGCAGTTAGCTGAATCTATTTTAGATAATTTTTTAGAACAATTTAAGTTAGATGGGGTAAAGTGGTCATAATATTAGGCTTAACGAATATTGTTCCTTTAATGTCACTTAATCTTTAGGTATAAGGCAGATACAAATTAAATATTAATTTTACTTAATATGTATCGTTTTTACAGTAAACGGGGTTAAATATACGAGTATATGCGTATATATACGCATATATGCTCGTGTAGACATGTCCATAGATTCACATAAATGCACCAATAAATACGTATATGGGTATCTGCAAGTATTTTTTATCTATACAGCTATACATTCTACTATACACGTATATGCTCGCTTATACTTGTATACATAAGAACACTTATATATATGCGTACGTACTCGAGTAGACACTTACATACAAGCATATGATATAAAAGTATACAGGGTGAGTTTACATTCCTGAGCAAATTATTAAAAGGTATTAGAGGAGAGAATAAGTAAGAATCAACAAGGAACATGTGGTCACAAACACAATGATGACGTGCTACATGTACGCAAAGTGAGAAATTGATGGATGCAAAAAAAAATCACAAATATATATATATATATATATATATATATATATATATATATATATATATATATATATATATATATATATATATATATATATATATATATATATATATATATATATATATATATATAAATGGATTTATGTTTATGGGTATGTTTGTATGTTCCCTATACAAATCCACAGTTTTCGTCGGATTTCTTCCAAACTTGGCACAAAGGTAAATTTTTGCTCAGGAATTCATATAGGCGGGTTTTTGAAATTTTAAAAAGACTCAAATAGGTCTGATTTCATATTTTGAGTCATAAAATTGCTCTTTTCTGCACGAACGAATTTTTGTATAGTTATGAATTTAGTCTAAATGAAAAGCCCGTAAAAAACTGACCTAGATGAAGTTTCTTCGAAAATTAACTTTAATCGTTAAATTTGTGGACCTTGGTTCAAAGCAAATGAAAACGGTTATCAACATATAACCACCAGGAGCTATTTTAAATGCAGTCAACACATAACGTATCCTGAACGACGGCCGTCAATGCTGTTTAGCGATGAGCATTAAAGCATGTTTGGCGAGAAAGCCGTGGATATAAGAAATGATGCTGTTCAATCTTTCTTGAACTGCGACCTTCGAAGCCAAGGGATCCATTGATGCTACTCATGGTGCTACTTAATTTGATGTTTCCGTTTAATTATAATTTTTAAATATTGTTTAATTATAAAATCCACAACAGTAAGGCTTCGTGTAATTTTTGATCACAAACATGAGTAAGGTAATAATATTGCATTCAATATTGACGTACAATCTTTGACTGTTTCAGCATTAGACTACTTTTATTAAAACCACATCTATTTCATCCTTGCAACAGAAATTTAATTTAATGTTCTATGATCCTTATGAAACCAATTTGCAATATATAAATTTTCTTTATACTATTCTTTGATTTACGTCGAATCCTTAAGTAATTCGGTTCAACTATAACCGATAACCTAATTCGGTTTAATAGAAGTCGCTCCAGGCTGTCCAAGAGCAGCGGTAAAGGTTCTAATAAAGCAAATAAATTACAAAATAATCAGTAATGCATAATAGCGCATTCGGAATTTATCTTTCAAAGGGGAGGGATGTAGTCAAGACTTTCCTTACATGTATCTATATATATATATATATATATATATATATGTATATATATATAAATGGATGTGTGTTTGTGTGTGTGTATGTTCCTTATACAAATCTACAGTTTTAGTCGGATTTCTTCCAAATTTGGCACAGAGTTAAATTGTTGCTCAGGAATTCATATAGACAGGGTTTTGAAATTTAAGGAAGATCCAAAGAGGTTCAAGTTCATATTTTTAATCATAAAATTGCTCTTTTCGACACGAACGATTTATCGTATAAATATGAATTTGGTCTGAATGAAAAGCCTGTAAAAAATGAACGAAATGAAGTTCCTTTAAAATTTAACTGTAATCGTTAAATTTGTGAACCTTGGTTCAAAGCAAATGAAAATGGTTAGCAACATATAACCACCAGGAGACATTTTAAATGCAATCAACACAAAAAGTATCCTCAACAATGGCTGTTAATGTCGGTTAGCGATAAACGTATAGCATGTTTGGCAAAAAAGCCGAACGAAAAAGAAATGCTGTCTTTCAGTAGTTCTTAAATCGCAATCGCCGTCGGTTCTTCTTCAACTTGCTTGCGCATTTTGCTAATAAGTTTTCAAGTAATAATACAGTAACAGTAAACGGAAAATTATATTAAAAATGAATTCATTATAGAAGTACAATCTTCAACAGTTTTAACCATTAGAATACTAAACTTATATTAAAATGACATCATTACAACGGAAATTTAATTTAATTTTGTATTATCTGTAAACAAATCAATATGTATATGTTATTTATACTATTCCATGATTTACCTAATTCGGTTCACCTAAATTCAACAGAAATCGCTCCAACAGAAATCCTCCTTATCAAAGATCAGGGGTAAACGTACTAATAGGGCTAATGAATTGCAAAATAATCATTTTTGTGCATGGTAGTGTAGATTGAATTTATCTTTGAAGGGGGCGGGGGATAGTCATGGGGTTCATTACATGTACATAAACTACCATACTAGGATTGCTAATGTGTGGTAAAATAAAGGCTGTGCACCTTTAAACCCGAAACCACACGGAAATTTAATACGGCGGAATTCATAGTTTTGGAAGGGTAAAAGTTTAAAGTTTGAAAAAATGCAAATAAATATTAATTAAAATTTAAATTTTTGAAATACATAAAATGTTTCCATTTTTATGTAAACAAATTTCTTAATCGTTTTAAATTTTACATTACTTTAACGCAAGAAGCAATAGTATATCTGATGGTGCATCTTCGCTGACCAGCAATAATTTTAAACCAGTTAGCGGGTATGAGACAACTTTTGACACGAAGAGATTGCTTCTGAAATGGCCATGATGAAATATTACGCCACATTATAAAGTTTTTTCTTTTTAGTCTTCATCGTGATATTAGTTGAGCAAAGCTCCATTTCCAGTTACAAGACTCTCAGTTCGATAACTTTTATTGTAAACAATCGAAAAATATTAGTGTTTGTAACTACTACTAAGTAATTCAACCGTCATTGAAAAAATGGTGTAAGATAAAAATGGATACGTATCAGTGTTATAGGAGCAACTCTGTTCACAGTGGAGGGATAAGGTGAAACAATTTGTATCTCACGTATAACCACTAATCGCAATACATCATTCTTTAAACTTCAAGAAATTAAAATCTCCAGTGAGACTTATGTTATGTATCGCGATCAATAAGTCAGAAGGGCAGGCGATTAGCTTACCTATTTCCCATGTAGATAGCTGTATGTTGCATGCTTAAGGTTGGGTTCATTCAAAAATGTATTTCATTTTGCTGCTGGAAAAGGGAATAAGAATTGTATTTAGGAACAAGATTTGAGTTAAATTTACGAATTAGAAAATTTTAAATAATTTAACTTTTTAGTATTTGAATTACGTTTCTAAACGTGGAAATACATTTCCTTCGTTTTGAAGCTGCGAATATGGGGAAAAGAATGCGCAAAAAGGCTTTGTAAAACATAAAAAAAAGAATTGTCTATAATAGTTGTAAGTAGAGAAAAGACTTTTTTCCTTTCTTTTAATTTCATGGTTTACAAATAAAAAAAAAGAAAGAAATGACGCGGATAGTGACCAAAATGTGCACGCATGTTTCTTTTTCTATAAGGCAACTCGGTTGACGGTTTTTATATAGTTTGTTCCATAAGTTCGCGTCCACGTACTCCATTTTTAATGCTTTATGTAACTTAAGATAATAACTGTAACTATATCTATGGCAACAACTATTCAGTGGAACCCTTCCTACCCCTCATAACGACTGTGCCTCTTTAAATTAAAATTTCGATATTCTCAAAGGAATACTTTAGGGCAGCAAACTTAAATAAGTGCTCTTACTACCTGCATCAGTTTCAGTTATGATGTACAACATTTACGGCAAGTGTGAGGTTTTTAAAATTTGAAATAAAATTTTAATCTAGACAAATTTTGAATCGTTGCAAGACACCAATATTAATGTCTAACGGTCATTTTTACCTACGAAAATAGAAATTTGACATAAATATAAGAAAACAAAATGTGGCTGACGTGCGTCTTTTTATGCAACTTACACTTATCTAATTTTACTCCATGGCATGCTACTAAATCGCCACGGAAAGTGCAAACAGACAAATTTTGTGAAGTTATTTATACTAAGTGAACGTTTTTTACGGAATGTGCTTGCATACCTGAACACTTACAAGAACTTATAAAATGAATCTACCTAACACGTGAAACCTTGAAAGTAAAAACACCGCCAGAAAATCCGTAAAACTGAATGTTAACGGATATTAGTAACAATGACCGAATTCCTTATTTTCTGTACAGTGGATTATCTGTTTAGTTTTTAGGCCATTGCAGATGGTTTTCATATCTGAAAATATTGTAACGGTGTCCTACTTTGCATATATTTGTAATAAAATGTATGTGAAGAGTACTATAGCATGCTTTAATGTCTTGAGGTATACAAAACCTTCAAACACAGCACAACGGTTTTCGTATTCGAAGCACCACGTAAAAGGTTGTTTCACAAGATATGCAAGACAATCATTTGTCTCTGCATTAAGACATTGGATGTACCTCCCATCTGATTCAACCGCAGACAACGTGCCATGGACACGACAAAACCAAAGAATATCGTTAAAAAACCCGGATAACATGCCTCGTGCTTTTTCGTTTTTACTTGATGCAATTTTTTCTGCAAATGTTCAACTTTCTGTGCTATTTAGTCTTTTAAAAATTTGAGTCTAGAGTGAATGCAGTTTTTTACTGTCATTTAGATAGAGTTCGTCCATTTAATTATCTAAAAGACATGTTGCATTGAGAAGCACCCGGGCAACGCCGGGTAGTAAGCTAGTATATATATATATATATTACACAAATACAATTTCACACAACATTTTAGGACTTAATAAAGTTTTAACGCGATTGGAAAAGTTTGCGGCCTTCATCTGTAATACATTCACTGGTTCTTCATTCTCTTAAAATGAGTCTTACCAGTATAACAGATAAGTTAACGGATCCAGTTCAATCTTGTCACAATAAAGAATTTCCGGCATGTCAAGCATTACCAAAAAATAGTACCAAATTATCATGTCGTGGCGCGAGTTTCATTGTTTGTGATGTCAGCGATACTCAATTAGTGAATTCGCTATTATGTATATGAAGGTTTGTGTCTTACTGTTGTTCTATTGTTTATGTCATTAATGGGTGTATACAAGACCAAAATTGCAGAATTTCGGTTTTCACCGGTGGTTCACCGGAAGTATTCGGTCTCTAATAAGTGAATGCTGATATTCACTGACTAATGCGGACGTTTACCAGATTTTGAAAATTCACAGCTACGTATATACTGTTCATGCTGCATAGCTTTTTTTACATTACCTAATTAGTTTTCAAAGAAAGAAAGTAAAGTTTATGGTATCATTGAATATCTTTTTTCTATTTGTTTCATTTTATCTTTTTTAATTCTGCTCTCATCGAACGAAAAAAAATGGTGTAGTAAAACACATGACATGCCAAAAGCAAATTGAAAACTAATTTTATATGTTGATTTATATATTCCGCTCCAAGAAACTAAAGAAAAAATTTAAACATTTTGCAGTCAAAAGCTGGTCGGCGGCATATGCTTTTTGTAATTATATTTCTAATTTATTAAAAAGGTTTTTCACATAACTGAAGCAAAGAGCTTGAGGGCGTTCTTTTTTTACAACAGAAAAAAAGAAGAAACATGTAATTGGATCTTTTCACAATTTATTGTTTGAGAAATTGAACAAAACGTTCACATTTAGAAACTCGCTAAAGTCGGTTCGCATCTAAGCTCTAAGATCTCACTTATATATTTTACAAATTAAAATGAGGATAAGAACAAAGTCATAAATAGTGCTTTAGCTGTACTGGAGAAGGACATTAAATATTAGTAACAGCAGTCATTTTTTATTAACGGCTCGGGAGACTGATGTAAAAACATTGAAAAGTTTAAAGGTTTGTGAGACATTGTTATAGATGAGAAGAAGCGAATGTGAAAAACCATTTGCATTTCTTTCGTAATAAATCCGCAAATGCCCAAGAGCAAATAATAAATCGATCCGAAATGAATTGTATTTTGCAAAGAAAAAAAAAGTGGGGGGGGGGGGAGATTGGGGTAAGGGAAGTAGCAAGGTAAAGTGGAAGGGTAGAACAATGCCCCAGTTTACAGCGCCACCTCTTTACAAGTATTTAAACTATAATCTTAAACATATAAATGATTCCAATAGAAAAATTATAGGGTTAATGATTAAAGACAATTATAATACAACTCATTTTCAATATTTGGCAGACAAATTATAATATTTTGAGGTTTATCAAAACTGACTTTTGATGCTATTACATTAAACGCAATTTTGGTTTTTAAACGCAAGGATCAGGTTTTGTAATAATTATTTTTAGTACATTTTGAGATGTATTGATGCCCAGTGCAGAACTTGCTTGCTTAACAAAAGGTTTGTTTTAATTTCAAAAGTTAAATAAAGTTTCCGAAAATGCACGCTGGGCCAAGTGCATTAATTAAATTAATCAGTCACATTCCTTTATTTCCTGACTGACATATTTATTCATTACTAACTTATTCTCTTATTTGTCCATAACTTTATTCAGTCATTATTTTTTCTTATATACTTATTAGTTAATGTATTTATTAATTAACTTATTGTATTTCATTATTTATTTATTTTTTGTTTCTGTATCTATTTACTTGATAAAAAAACATGTTTTTTTCTTATAAGATCAAAAGTTTTTCATTCGAAAATATTTTATTTTTTACTTTGTCCAATACATGGATCAATGGGAAACTTTTTTTTTTTTTTTTTTGAAGATACAAATTTACTGCCACCAATTGAAAAAAAAAATTTCAATGCAAGCTCCTTTTTAAATATATAATGGTTCCATTATGCACTGAAATTTAAGAAAACAAATTTTATGTTTGAAAAAAATAATTAACTATTTCACTATATGTCATATTTCATTACAACTTATTTCGTTGCCACTGTGAAATAATTTTATAGAAAACAACCGTATAAACACCATCTACAACTACTTTGAAGTACATATTTTTATCTTTATCAATATCCAAGTTGAATATGTAGGCACTAGTAAAATAAAGTAGTTAAAAATATTTCCTAAATTTATTTTGCTATTTTATGAGTGAAATTCCATTGACGTTTTTTATTCGTTCTCTGAAGTGCTTCTTTTAGGAACGTTTTATGTCTGAAATTTTATCCAAAATATAGTATTAACAAAATGATCACATAATAAATGATAGCTATAAATTTCACTCAAAATGATAACTATAAATTTGACACATCATGAAATTATGCAAATAAAACTTACATTGAATTGAAACTAAAAAACTGGCACGCATAAAAAACATATTAAACAAAATTTGAAAAAAAAATGTATTATTCTCTACAAAATATACTGAATCATAATATTCACATTAGTTAAAACATGTTAACTTAAATAATAATATTATTAATGATAATAATAGCAATCATTCGTTTATATATTCATTCACGTTTTCCATTGACAAGGACTTTTATGGCATTGTTATAGTTATGCACTTAGTTCTGGTAAAATGTATTGCAATGTGCCACATTTTATGATGGGCTTCATAAATCCACGGAAATTGTAATGAATAGCTAGAACGTCATTGTTGAGTACTTTCCATCACGAAGTAAGGTATTGCGTCGACCTAATACATTTCCCTTAATGTATCTTTTGGGGATTTAAACACATTCCATGAATTCCACCGCAAGCATGAAATCTTTACGTGAAAGGAAGGAAAAAATAAAAATTTCAGATAAGAGTACATGTAGAAATTGAAATATTAAAAAAAAGAAAGAAAGAGTAAAATAAACTGTAGTGTAAAAATAATTGACCAATTTATTTATTCTTCTTTACGCTTTTTAAATTAGAGTTTTACAGCAAATTTCGGCATTTGTCTTGTTCGAATTATAAATATTTATTAAAAAAACATTTTTCAAAAGAAAAGTAATACAACTGACCCGATCACATATCTTTGTTTCATATAATATAGATCAGCATTTTATATATTGATCCGTTTACGAGAACTTGTTTCAAAATATAGTAAAGACAACTGGTATTAAGGCTTAAAAAATAAAATCAAAGGGTGGCATCAAATCAGCATTGACACATTGACAAAGTTTCCAAAACTCAAAATTAAAAAAAAAAAAATGCGAATCCTATTAGATTTTTTAAGTGTTTTGCTGCTAGTGTTTGTACCCGGGTGAATCAAAAGAAGTAACGTTCCCTCTATAGAAAATCCGAGCAGCCTATTCGCAGAACCAAACAATACAAAATTTTCGATATGATTATTCAAAGGTATGCATTAGAAAGATTTTAAACAATGCAGTGCGCGTAATTAGGGCTCGCGGTAAGCGAATTACAAAATTTTAAAATTGCAACACCGAATTTTTCTAACGCAAGTTGATCGGCGTGTTGAAACACCACAAATTTGCTTCGGAACGATTGGCGGATGACGAAAAGTGCAGCATTAAAAGAAGCACGAATGAAATGCAGCTCTACAATAGTACTGCACAATTGGTAGTTATTATAGTTATAACGTATATAGTAGTAGTATTTATAGTTATGACTATGATGATGATTTATGCTGATCAGATTATTATTAGTCTCCCCATGACACAGCATGCACGTCAGGAAACTCGTCAAATGAAGAGGAAAAACAAGAAAGAGTGATGAGTTAATCTTCTGCTTTTTGCGGAAAATTTTCGCGTTGTGGGCGAAAAATTCGCGTTACCTCAAAAATTCGTTACTTGAGAGAAACTCGCGTTATAGCATTTCGTGTAGGTCAAATCGCGTTGTAGCGTGAGTCAAATGTATACACAAAACTTATCGAAGGCAACAGTCATCATCTAAGAACATTCGACACATGATGCAACGAACACATTTATAAACACTTTCTTTCATCGTATGTTATTTCAGGGGGAAAAAAAATCCAACGAGGTCTCTAAAGACCTTGGGTAGTTTGTTTCTGAAACCGAAAAAGTAATTACTCAATGTATAATTACGTAATTTTGAAAGTGTACACATAGCAATTTATCAAAGTTGAAAATAGGTTCTTAATTATTTCTTAACTATGCTGTTTACTTGCATTTCTTTTATTATGTTAAATTGTTCTTTGAACAATTAGTACCGCTGATTGCTTACAAGAACTATTTTTACCTAAGATTGACGTTGACTTTCTCGTCATTCTGTTTGTGCTTACTTTGACTTAAGTTCGAAAAATTTTTCAGTGCAAAAAGATATGCGTAAGAAAAACTATCCAATAAACTAATTAAATTTTAATTGCTAATATAAGCAACTTGCAATGCCAAGTACTTTTAATAACTAGCTTGGATAAACGAATTCTTATTCATTTTTCAAATTTTTCATTTAAAATAAAAACCTAGCTGTTAAATTACGTACTTTTAATTCTAGTTAATTGATATTAAGTGCTAATTTTTCAAGAACTATTAGTTTAGCCGTAAACAAAATTTAAATTGGATAAATAAACTTTTCCTGTATTAAGTTTTTTAAAGTCAAAATTTTTTCATTTTCCTAAAAGTCAAAGAATAGAATATGCTTGGATTCTTAGATTTCATCTTTTATTCATTGTAATATATCACAGAAAATGTCAACAGAACATCAAAAAGAAATAGGAAGGGAAAAAGACTGTTCACTGAAAAAGAATATAACGTCCCTAAAAGGAATTTTAAACATATTTTACTGATCAGTAATGTTCTAGAAAGGGCATTTTGAGGTCTGTTATTTTTTCGTCTTTGTATTTTTAAAGCACTTTGTTGAAGATCATTGCAAAATTTTGTACCCACATAGCAATTATTCATGATATCTTTCAACATTGTCTGAATAGAAATGTAAAAAAATACATTTTTTTTCTCGATAAATGTCATCACTATACATTAGATTAGAACTTAAAAATTTAAATTAAAAAATATGATAATAAAATCCATAAATTAATGCAAAAAGCAGTCTAGGTTTTTAAAACAGTTAGAAAAACATTTTCCATTGTTAAAAAATAATTCTGTGCATGTGAATTAATTACCAAATGAAATCAACATTTTAATTGTCTCGAACATTTTTTCAATAACTAAATTTTAAGATCACTGCAATTAGTCTTTAATATTGTGCGATGTTATTGTGTCTAAAGAACTTTTTAACTATATACAAAGTTGAAAATACCTTGAATAAAATATTACATTTAGAACGTTGTTCAATTCATTAGTTAATGGACAATGAATTACAGTTTACTATTCTTACAGAAAGCGACAGATAAAAAAATACTCCTAATTTAAAGAGGTTAAGGATTTTTTTAAAATTTAAGCGTAGTTTTGTTATATCTCTTCAATAATTTTGTGTTCGAAAGAGATGCATTGATCGAGTACAAAAAAGAAATAGGGAAGGCTGACCCAAAGTGGGTAGGTCGCCAAAAGTGGGTAGGCCTTCGTATGTCCCCGTATGGTGCGTAAGCGGCGATGCATACGTATGTCGTGTTTACCCAAGCACCCCCGAGTTTTAGTCAGTCCCTGCGAAACAACAGTGAAGCGGCATAGCATAACCAAACTCAAAAAAAAAAAAAAAAACTGATACATTTCAAAAAAAGAAGTTTTGTATCTTATTTTTTTGATTGTCGATAATATTAAGTTATTCTGACACCATCCACCAAAAAATTACGATGGTCATTCCGGTTTTTTAAAATTATTTATTTTAAATAGCGGGTCAGGCAAAGCGAGTATATAATTTTATCATGTATTTATTTATAATTTCTTGACATATGTACTTCTATTTTAACAGGATAACTATAACTTAAAAAAGTTATTTTTGGGTGGCAATTAATTATTCTATTAATTTAATCAGTTATTTCTTTATGTTTTATAAACAAATGTATAGACTTAAAACTTGATAAGTATAACTTTTTATATATATTTTTTAATATGGCAGGTAGCTACTTAACTAATTTGATCATTTATAACTTCATTTTTTATCGGAAAATGTACCAAATCATAGTTAGTTAAGCCTAGCCACTTTGGCCCTCCAGGTAGGGCAAAGCGGGTTTTTCAAGTGTTTGTAATGTTTGATAATAAATAAATATTGGGTTTGAAATAATACAAAAATAACTTTTTATTTTGAAGATTAAGAACCCTGCTAGGAAATAAAATCGAAATTGTAGTGAAAAAAAAATCCAAAAACTGCAATTTTCGAGCATTCTTCGAAAACCTACCAGCTTTGGACCCTCCGCTACCTACAGTGGTGGACAAAATTATAGACTCAATTTTTACTTTCTTCTATATCTAATATATAGAAGAAAGTATTGGATTCGTGCAAATTTTCGAATTTCGAATTTTGACGGATTCGAACGTTTTGAGGTGTGCTGAGTCCATTTCGACTATTTTTGGAAAATGTCTGTCTGTCTGTGTGTGTGCATGTATGTGTGTGTGTATGTATGTGTGTATGTGTGTGTGTCACGTCTGTGTGAGACCAGTTTTTTGTGGCCGCTCTACAGCAAAAACTACTGCACGAAATCGAACGAAATTTGGTACACATATGTGCCCCTATGTGAACTTGTGCCCATTGGTTTTTGGCGCGAATTCCTCCAAGGGGGGTGGAGCAATGGGACGTTTTTTGAGTTACGCGTGCTTGCTATTCCTCAGGAAGTAACTGGCGGAATCAAACAAAATTTGGACCATATGTTGCCATTAACAGGAACAGGTGCTGATTCAATTTTGGTGGCAATAACTCAAACGGGGGTTGAGCTATAGAACGTTTTTTGTCGTCAATTGTGACTGCTGTATCTCAAGAAATAATGAACGGAATGAAAGAAAAATTTATCGGCAAGTAGACCTTAGTGGGTATAAGAGCTGATTTTATTTTGGTGTCAAAAGCTGAAAAGGGGGTGGCGCAATCGAATGTTCTTTTTTTTCATTGTGAGTGCCATTTCTCAAGAAGTAATGCTACGTTCTGGATGAAATTTGGAATAAATGTGAATCTATTTGTAAATAGGCGTTGTTTCAATTTTGGCGCCAATCGCTCCATGGGGGTCTGATTTTTTTTTTTGTGTTAATAAAAATGGCTTTATAAATGCAACAATAAGAAAGATAAATTACAATATTCTCGTCTGCTTATTTCACGTGATTTTAATTTTCGGGAGATAATCGGAAATGTTATCGCAATGATTTAAAATTAATAACTGTTGCCATTTTATGTTTGTTAACAAATAAAACATCTAATTAATTCAAGCAAGGCTTTTAAAATAACTTTCAAGTTGTTCTTTGCTTTGCTTTTGCGGGAATTCAGGAATTCGGACGGTCGTCAAGTTTTTTTTTTTTTTTTTTTGCTGGGAATATTGCATTCTTTTCAAGCATAGGGATTGATCAGAATTCACAAGAAAGATATAGAAGAAAGTTTCGTGATGGCCACAACATACTAGTTTTAATTTTGTTTCAATTACAACATGACTCAGTTTAAATTATTTTCATTGAAGTAATGATGAATAGTTGAAGAAATAGTTCTAAAATTAGTACATCTTATCAATTGAATTAAAAAACTCATAAAATTAGAAAATTTGCAAATTTAATATTTTATCATTACGTGAAACCTGGACATAAGTATAAACTCAAAGGTAAAAAATCCAGTATTACGAGAAAGTTTCGTTCGAAAATGTTAATTTAACGCCATAGAATGAATAAATGTTGCCATCAGTGATTGCTAAAAGTTTTGTTTTTGGAAATTTATGAGAAACATATAAATGCATCGCTGGACAAAATTATAAACTCATTTTTTTTTCATTTTTTCAATCATAATTTAATTCAGTTAAAAAAAAAATTGTTCCAGTAAAGATAAATAACTCTCTCAGCATGGTAAAGCAGGATTGGCATTTCTTAATGGAAGATAGAGCGCTGAAGATTACCAATTAATACTGGAAGATCAACTCTTACCTTTTGCTCATCTGATTCCTGGAGGTAACTGGTTATTTTAGCAAGATAACGCGAGTGTACACACAGCGAAAAGTAGAAAAGGATGGTTCAAGCGCTCTGGGGTATCAAAGTTACCAAATGGCCAGCTCGTAGTCCGGATCTGAATCCGATTGAAAATCTTTGGGGGACCACGGTTCGCAAAGTTTATCATGATCGGCACCAGTACCAAATCATAGAGGAATTAAAAAGGGCAATATTTTTAGCATGGAACCATATGCCACTGCAGCTGTTGGAAACGCTTGTGAAATCTACATGCCCATTCGCATATTCGAGGTAATTCAGAAAACTGGGAGCCCAACTCGTTTTTAAAAGTTTGTAGTGGTAATGGCTAAATTTAATGCAGTGTTAATTTTTTAAACATTTCAAATATTGATTTTTTTTTCAATTTATCCATGTTAATAGCAAAATTACATTTTCCTAAATCTATGCTTTTGTTTTACTAAAGTAATTGCAAATGTAACTTAATTAAACTCAAAAAAATTAAAATTTTGTTAGCTTATAATTGTTTTTATGCAGTATTGTAAGTTTGTAATTTTGTAATTCAGCATTGGTTCATTTTTGGACATTAAATGATTAAGTATTTGAATAAAATTCTACCAAACTTCAGAGTTTCTTACTTTTGTGAGTTGATACTTTTGTCCTGGTTTCATGTATTATAAAGATATTAAAGTTGAGATTTTTTAATTAAATTATCTTTATACATAAAGGTCTAAGCTCTGTCCGGATGTCCGGGGTAAACGTCAAAACTACTGGACGGATTTCAACCATTTTTTCACCATAGATAGCTACATAATCGGGGAACAACTTAGGCTATAATTTGTTCCTTAAAAACTTAGATTTCAAAAGTTATGGTGGAAAACAGCAAATTTCATGTAATTTCCCCATTGAATGATTAAATATAAAATCCATTGTTAGGTAAATTCGTTGCCTAACAACAGGAATGTTAAAAGTAATCACAATGTAAAATTTGAATCAAGACCTCTCTGGAGCAAGCATGACATTTATTGCTTTCTTAGGAGTATCATCCTTATCTTTATACATAAAGGTCTAAGCTCTGTCCGGATGTCCGGGGTAAACGTCAAAACTACTGGAGGGATTTCAACCATTTTGTCACCATAGATAGCTACATAATCGGGGAACAACTTAGGCTATAATTTGTTCCTTAAAAACTTAGATTTCAAAAGTTATGGTGGAAAACAGCAAATTTCATGTAATTTCCCCATTGAATGATTAAATATAAAATCCATTGTTACGAAAATTCGTTGCCTAACAACAGGAATGTTAAAAGTAATCACAATGTAAAATTTGAATCAAGGCCTCTCTGGAGCAAGCATGACATTTATAGCTTTCTTAGGAGTTGCATCCTCATCTTTATACATAAAGGTCTAATCTCTGTCCGGATGTCCGGGGTAAACTTCAAAACTACTGGACGGATTTTAACCATTTTTTTCACCATACATAGTTACATCACCATATATAGAGTAAAGAAATATACATAGAGAGGCCCCGTCTATGGTAAGAAGGAGATGAAATTGAAGCCGGAATTGTGGGGTACAGTGGTGCAATGATTAGCGGGGTTATGATAACGTGATCACTTCGCGAGTATAGTTTTCACCAATCTCGCAAAGAGACCGTATAAAGTAGCTGGCGGATTGGTTTGAATTTTAATTCATGTATTAATGCAATTTCAAAAACGTGCTCCATAAACTTGCAACAATATCTAAGTTTAAATTAACAACCAATTGAGATTCAGTAATGGAATGTTTGGAATCAAGATGTATCACAAAATGCTTAGCAAGAAGCTAAGGATCTTTGGATATAGCGGTGAAACTTCCGGCTTCAATTTTTTAGTATAGCAGGGCCTCTCTATGTAATTTCTTTACTCTATGTGATTAAACATAAAACCCTTTTTTACAAAAATTCGTTGCCTAACAACAGCAATATTAAAAGTAATTGTAATGAAAATTTTGAATCAAGGCTTCTCCGGAGCAAACATGAGTTTAAAGTCATTTAAACATTTGGAAACTCTACGTTTCGCACCCTGAGGGTAGGAGAGCTTTAGTTCAGAGTTAAAGCTTATAGTAGAGAGCTTTTTTTTCTTCTTCTGTGTGCGTGTGTGTACTATTTAATTAAATGAAGCGCACGGTTTTTTTAGTGATCTTTGTTTTTGTTAGTTCATATTTTGTAAATTCTTCTAAATTTTAATATGCTTAAATTCGTGCTTTCGCTTCTAAATGAATATTCGTTGGTTCTTTACACTTATTGCTATTTTACTTTTATGGGTAAGGAAGAAGCTCGATTTTTAATCACGTCAAAGCGGTGTGTTTTGAGTTCTTTGAGTTAAAACAGAAAACGAAAGAAAGTAGCGATTGTTTCTTACAATTATTACTGACCCAGGCAACGCCGGGTACATTCGCTAGTTTATTTCATAAAGTTTATGAGTTATACTGAATTTAGGACTATTTAGTCAGTTATTTATCTTTACTGGAACAAAAAGTTTTTTAACTGAGTTAAATTATGATTGAAAAAATGAAAAAAAAAAGTGAGTTTATAATTTTGTCCAGCGGTGCATTTATATGTTTCTCATTAATTTCCAAAAACAAAACTTTTAGCAATCACTGATGGCAACATTTATTCATTCTATGGCATTAAATTAACATTTTGGAACGAAACTTTCTCGTAATCCTGGATTTTTTACCTCTGAGTTTATACTTTTGTCCAAGTTTCACATAATGATAAAATATTAAATTTGCAAATTTTCTAATTTTATGAAATTTTTAATTTAATTGACAAGATGTACTAATTTTAGAACTATTTCTTCAACTATTCATCTTTACTTCAATGAAAGTAATTTAAACTGAGTCATGTTGTAATTGAAACAAAAGAAAAAAAAATTGAGTCTATAATTTTGTCCACCACTGTATTAATAATTACGTGAATGAGTCAAAAAAAATTGATGTAGTTTCTTTTACATAGTTTCTGTCAAGGTTGATTCTCGAATCCCTAAAATACTGGGTGATTATAATTAAAACTGTGATTATAATTTATACGCTCTTGTTTAAAAACTACTGGACAGAATGACTTGATATTTTACCACGGTAGTCACGGGACCATCAGAATGTTTTAATGAAGGAAAGAAACTGTTTCCAAAAGGAAAACTACTTGTTCCAGAGAAAGTAATAATTGTGACGGATAGAGAGTTTAATGAAACAAAGACCTTACGGATGGCTAATGCGTAAGTTGTACCTTGCTCTGTTGCTTATTGCAGAAATTGTAAAACGGCATGTTCTACATTAGAGCGGAGGGTATCTGTGCTGATGTTATGTCTCCAAGGCTAATCTCACGTCTTACGGTGTTATTCCGTCATACTTCCATAACAGCAAAGGAAAACCGGACAATACCCTCAGTAAACAACTTTTGAGACTGTTTTTTCTTTCGCCAAACAAAATCTGAAGGTCCAGTGTGGGTAGTGGTGAAATATTCAGTAATTCTGACCAGAAAGTTTTAAACTAGAGTGTTTTAAAATTGGAACTTTTATTACAATGACTAGGTGCATTTAAATATTTATGTTGTGATGATTAGAATCACGTATTCTTAATGCAAGTTTCATTTATAATTTTTATTTTTAATTTTACCTACTTTAAGTGCATTATTTTATTACGTAAGCTTTAGCTTTTCCCATTCCTGGAAAAGCATGCCAAGAAATATAGCAAAAAAAAAAAAAAAAAAAAGCAATTAATCGTACTTTTTAGTAAATATCTATTATTAGTTAAGCGGATGACTGAATATCTTAAAAATTTGTCAACAAGCGGTTGCAGAAAAAATATCAATGATTAGAATTTCATAATTTTGGCGTTTAGAAAAGTCTTTATTATTTTTTTTCTTTCCATTAATCCAGATGCGGTAGTTATAAGTGTTTTTAAATTTAGTCTGGTAGGAAAACATGACGAGTGACGTTGGTTATTTGACATGCTACGAAACACTTTATTCAAAGCTTTTTCATTGTTTTTTTTTAAATTTTATTTTAAGTATTTCTAAATTGTATGTAAGAGTTGAAGCAAACCAAAAAGACGTAAATTGTTATGTCGTATGTCGTGATATCGTTGTTATGCCGCAAATCACATCTTAAATTTAATCGGTGTACGTGTTAAATAACCTTTCTTAAGTTTCTTTTAAAAATTATTTTAGCTCTGACATTGTCCAATCAGTTAGTCTTGGTGCGTTGGTGGAGAATTTTTGCAATAGTTATCGAATAAGCGAATAATGTTTCAAGGCAAACATTATTTAAGTATTAAGCTGCAGGTCTTGGACTTTTAAAACTTTTCAAAGCAGATACAGGTTTTGATAGCTTTCCTCAAATTACGTCCTCCATTTATCAATTTTTCCCCAAGAAATACATCTTCGTACAGTTGTAAATGTCTGTTAGAAGATTTCTTTATCAGCTAAAAATTTGCGCATTTTTAAGAAATGCTAGATTTCCATTTAGGCATGTTACGGTGGGTCGATTTTGACTTTTTTTTGAAATCGAAAACGCCTGTGGTGGGAAAAGTTGTGTATAATTTTTTGGAAATCAAAATATATTTAGATCCCCCGCCAGCCCCTTAAAGTTTGGCAAATATGCAAAAATTGACATTTTTTAATTTTTTTAAAAAAAATCTTATGTATAATATTTTTAATCGCCTGTGGAGGGAAAAGTTGTGTATTGACATCTAATGCTCATATAAATTTTCTTTTGGTAATTAAAATATATTTAGATCCCTCACCAGTCCCTTGAAATTTCACCAAATATGGAAAAATTGATTTATTTGTTATTTTTTAAATTTCTCATGTTTGATTTTTTTTAATCACCCGTAGTGAAAATGATTGCCTAGTAAGATTCTTCACTCATAAGTAATAATAATAATAATAATATTCAAGCTCCGCTCAACCGGTAAAATTTGGAATATTTTCATGATTTTTAAAATTTTTACGTTTTAAAGCAAAAATTTTATCCAACAATTTTTTTTTTTAATTAAAGCATTTTTTATACTTTATTTTTCTATAATAACACTATAGAATTCTTTAGGTTTAAAACATAGGTACAAAAGATTAAAGTACCAGAAGTCCGTCCGCGCAGTTTTACAGCAGCTCTTCGCTCTTTTTCCCGAAGTATTAGGAGAAAATGACTAAGAATTCACCTCGGAGTTTTTTGTAATAAAGAAGTTTTACACCTCATACATTGCTTTGTTCTCAAATTTAGGCATTAATTTTCGGAAAGCCAATGTTGTACATATAAAACCATCATGGCGTGTTGCTCCACAAACAGATAAAAGATGCTTCTCTCACCACCTAACTGCTCTTTCCACCGCTTGTGTATGACATGGTAAATTCTACAACTCACTTTCAATAACGTCACCCGTTTCACCTACTTTCTCCAGTTCCGCATTGGGTATATGTTTGGTGAGTGAAGGGTCTGTAAGGACACAATTTTTCCAATTTATCAATTCTGTATAGTCTTTTGCTTGAAAATTCAGAGGTGGAATGACAAAATCACGAACAGTTTCATTGGTAAGCGTTCGGGCCTTCAGGATTGTTCTGTAGCCTAATTTCCTTACCGAGGATCGCGTTCCGTTGATCATGGCTATCAGCAGGTTTTCTGGATGACCAAAAAAAAAAAAAAAATCCGTTTCTTTGTATAACAGGGTCAACTACTGATTTCAGATCATCGCTAAGATATCTTGAGTAGTGGATAACTTCCTAAAGATGCTGTGCACCGGCTGTGCATAAAGGCTCAGTTTTCATCAAAAACCAAACTTTTGCATACATTTTTATAATGTATTCTACAATTGTCCCTATTTCCAGCGATGACTCTTTTGTGCCAACATACAAACGAAGTTCTCGTTTGCTGTTGTAAGCCACCTAACATGAGATAGCTTTCCTGGTGATTCGGTGGACAGTGATGTTGAACAATTTCCTGAACATATTGCTTGACATATTTGATACAAGAATTTTTGGTCAGTGCCAAGTCCGTCTGTATCAACTGTTGACAAATCAAAAGCGATTTTTTTAAAGTTGACAATTGGAAGCTGTTCACATGTGCCAAGAAGCTTCCCTATTATATGTAAAAGGACCTGTAGTGCTTCCATCAAGATGCCATAACAGATAGCGTAAAGGTAGCTCAGTGGCGTGCAATTGACATATGAGCCACTGCAACGGCTATTTTAAATGCAGCTCAGTCTTATTACACCACCTTTTACACTAGTATTGACTGCTGTTCCATTTGATCCTACTGCAATTAAATCCACAGTAGATACTTGGGTTGTTTTTAAATAATCTGATATGCTTGATAACACTTCATTCGCAGTACCAATTCTTCTGCTCTGAGTTTTTCGTTACGATTTCTATTTGGTTCATATATGCTTGGCTAAGTGCCAAGAACAGGCCGATTTGTCAGACTGGGGGTGGGTGATTTAAATAGTTTCATTATATCACAGATAAGAAGAAAAATAAAATTAAAAAAAATTTAAAAAAAAGTCAATTTTTACATATTTAGCGAAACTTCAGAGACCTGGCAGAGGGTATAAATATATTTTAATAAACAAAAAATTTTTTTTATGAACATTAGATGTCAATACAAAACTTTTCGCACCACAGGCGATTAAAAATATTATACATAACATATTTTTAAAAAAAATTAAAAAACGTCAATTTTTACATATTTGGCCAAACTTTAAGGGGCTGGCGGGGGATCTAAATATATTTTGATTTCCAAAAAAAAATTTATGCGAGCATTTGATGCCAATACACAACTTTTCCCACCACAGGTGCTTTCGATTTCAAAAAAAAAAAAGTCAAAATCGACCCACCCTAATGTTACATTTCTTACGGTCAAGTACGGTAAGTAATATTCTTACGTAAATTAAGACACAACAAAATGAATATTAAATACCACTCTTTGAAGCTTAATTTTAATGAAAGGAAATAAAATTACGAGCGGTGTATTTAATTTCCTAATTATTATTACACTTTTTAGTTAATATTAAGTATGTTTTGAAAACATTTGGAGCACCACCAATTGAAACCCTCTACGATCATCAGGATCCAGCATTAGCAGAGCATGTCATCAAGACTTTTGGCGGCATCTAAACCTTTCGCACTCTGCACTTCATTAGACACGACAACAGCAACAACAATGAAAACATGCATTTAAAACCTTTGTATATTTATCACAGTGTGAAAAAGTTTAGCTAAATATATTTTAACACATTAAAAATAGAAAAATAAACCATAATCTTAAAATTTAAAAAGTAAAATTAAAGTAGAAAATCTAAGAAAAAGTTTGAATCGGGTTCAAAACCCAAACTGAAATTCGTTAAAAAAAAGAGAAAACTTTCAACGTAGTCAAGCTGCCGCACTAGTCGTCGAATTTTACCACTAGGTTATTGAGCTGTTGTTTACCGCTAAGTTATTTGAGCTGAAATTCATCAGCATTAGCTGGTTGCTAATGATGATGAATTAACTCTGTAAATGTGGTTTCTTTGCCAGCTGACTGTCAATGCAGGTCACGCATCTCCACGACAAGGATTTGTATTAAGTCCTACAATCCGGAAGTAGTTTAAAAAAAGTTATAACAGCGCAATAATTTGGAAAAATAGATTGCCCAAGATTATCGAGCAAAAGCTTGGAAGGAAGTTCTAAAAACTCACTGCTTAAATGTTTGCTCTAAAACTTTACAGCGGATATTTCATATTTCTTGGGAAGAAGTCTCAGTTAAAGATTTTGCTCTCCATTTCGCCATAGAGAGTTCACCACAGCAACTAGATTTAACAGGCTTCTTCTTTCGATTTTATCATAGGATTTATATCTTAGAGCAGGGATTAGTAACTGTAGGGAGCACGTCCAATTATTGGCCAAAACTGGGGCGAAGCCCCCAAATCACGTGACTCAGCAACTACGAATGGCTTACACGTTTTGCGTGAAACTAGCGAAAGAAATCTGATATTTTCCACAATGCTTTCCTTCAAAACATATCACGTGACTAGGGATCTCCCTTTACGAATGAAAGTCTTTACTCTCGAAATTTTATCTCTTCTCAATTGTTTAAATTATGTATTTCTTTTTTTTTCACAATCGCCATGCCCTTGAACTGACATTTGTGGTTTCAAGTTGATAGTAGAAAAAACTTTATCACCTTCAAGTTGCTATTCCAAAGCATAAACAACTTTGTTACTTATAATATTTGTAAAATGTGTATGATGTGATATGTTTATAAAGTTCTGCACGAATAAAATAAAGCATTTAATAAAATTACACCAAGTTTAATCATAACTGTTTTTTTCTTTTTTTTTCATTATGATCATCATTTCAAAATTTTGTTTTTCACAACGTTACTACACTTCTACGTGAGCTTTTTTCTAGTCCTGAGAAGATTTAAACGATGTTAAACTTCGATCTAGGCTCGAGTGCAGCCAGATAGTGCCTTCTGCAGTTGGAGGGGGTAGCGTTTGGTGATAACAGTAGGTATATGGACAAAAGCTGTCGAGTAATTTCAGTAAACTCCCGATTATCCGCTGTTTGAGTTGCACAAGTGCCGCGGATAATAAAAATTGCTGATAAACCGCAAAAAAGCTTAAATGAGGGACTAATAAAGGAAAAATTGTTGTTCCTCAAAAATTTAGCTGCATTGATACATAATAATTTCGGCAAACAGTGAAAATATATACAGTAAAGTAAAAATGCTTTGCATTTTTACTCAACACAACTGAACATCGATAGAGAACAAGTGTATGTACGATGAAGAAAGCGTAAAAAATAAATAAATAAATAAATAAGCAAATAAATACATAAATATCTACAAGTTTTAGACAATGAAAAAAAAATACAGCCCTTGATGTTTTCTTTTTGCTATGAAAATACATATTCCTGTTTGTTTGATGACACATGGATATTTGAGAGCTTACTGTATTGGTATTTTGTGTTAAAACAAAATGGTTGTATGTGGTTGACATTTAAAACATCCCTTGCGTGTCAAACCCCGTGAGTTAAGTTTTCTTCGCCGCCATTTATAATTTTCGATGCCAGCTAAACCTACACTTAAGCTAATATTGTGCCAATGGGGGAAACCCTTAATGAAATAAAGATTTTTTTAAAAAAGAGATTTATAAATATTAGCTAGATTTTTTTAATGATATTTTCTTCGTCAGTGCAAAATTTTACAAACACCACGTTGTACATTTTATAACCTTCAAAATGCTTTTAGTTGGCAACAAAAATAAAGTTTAAATTCCTCTCGTGAAGGGAATTCTTTTCCCCATTCGTATTCAAATGATAATCAAACTATTCTTTAAAAAAAATCGCTTATGTATACTAAAGCGGGGTAGATATATTTAAAATTTTAAACATATTAAATTTAAACTTTATAGTGCAAATAAAATACCTTCCTTAAAACTCAAATAAAGTAAGTCAAACAGCTCGAATGCGTCCCCATGAGACGTTTTCAATTAAAGTACTAAGGAAATTTTTTTTAAAAATATGTTTTCTTTTTTCAATAATTTCATGGGTCGAATGACATTATATTTATCACGAATCAACATGTTGTTCCCTTTACTAGTTTTATTAATTCTTTATTTAAACCTTCTCACAACTCATTCTATTCAATTGCTTTGGGGTTTAATTAGTTGTTTTATTTTATTAAGAGCGTTAATATTTTAGGAAAATGCAATTATGAAGTTTTCTATTTCAGAGTACCATTTCAATGGCTTCTTCTACCATAACAATCAATTTCCTCTCAGGAAATTTTTGCGTTATTTTTTTTTTTTTTAGTCGGACTCAATTTTGTGATGCTCTTTATTCGTTGTGTTCCCTTTTCATAACTGTTTTTGGATTTTGAAAAATGTGTTTGTTATCCAGGAAACGAAAAGTGGTTTTTTAGATTGAAAACTTACGTAAGAAATGACGGCTTGTAAATCGTAACACTTTTTCCTGCGAGACTTCTGACGTTGCGCCACTGAAGTGCTTTCTCCTGCACCTCATTAGATTATCATTTGACCCATGCCCGTTTCACCTATGTGAAAGCAAGAAGCAGCCATTTACTTTATCGCTATATGCTATTATACAGGGTATATCAGTACAACGTTTACAGACTTTGAAGGTGACTTATAAAAAAGTCGTAAAACTGTTAATTTAGAAACTTGTACTGCTCGATAATATAATATAAGGGTTGCCCAAATGAAAAGTGGACACGTGCAATAACATCAGAATGAATGATTCAATTTGAGCGCCACTGCACAAGTATATAAAGGGTGGTGTAAGGTATGCACCAAAAATGCCGTTCAGCGGTTAAACCTGTTTCCAGAAGAGGAAATTGTACAAAAGGAAAGTCGTGCTATCCATAAATACGTCGAGATCGAAAAGCGCGGTAAGACGGATAGTGTCGCCAAACGATATCGGAACTGCTGAGACCGGGCCAAGCAAACATCGCGACCACAATGATTCCATTGCTTTCGTTAATGAAATGATCAGAGCTATTGAAAGATTAAGAGACTCGTGAAATCTCAGTGACGAACTCAACCAGAGTAAAGGAACGGTTCACACTATCTTCCAAAAAGATCATCCCAGAAACCCAGACGACCCAAACAAATTTTCCGAAGGGAAGTTTTGGAACATCCCCGTATAGTCCGGACTTGCCACCCTGTGGCTTCCACATCTTTGGGCCACTTAAGAGAGCTCTACAGGGGAAACGTTTCCATTCGGACGATGAAGTAAAGGAAGCCGCGCAGGACTTCCTCAGGAATAAGCCCCAATCTTTCTACAGCAAAGGCACCAACCTGCTGCTGCAGCGCTGTGACCTGTGCATCAACGCCCATTGCAATTTCTTTTGATTTACATTAAAAGTATTATTTTTATTCAACTTGTTCATTTTTCATTTGGACAACCCTTATAGTATATATCATTTATACTAAGCATGAATCGGACTAAGAATGTTTGGAACTTTTTTCTTTTTATTTTAGATAAGATGTGCATTCAAATATCTTCCAAAAGTGCTGTCACCACCATGCCATTAAAGAAACATTAAGTTCCCATTACTCGATATCCTATTGTTAAAACAATTTCTTTAAGTTTTAAGATAGTTTAACGATTTTTTTACAATACTGGTAAAAAAAGAGGGATTTGTTGTGGAAGTAAAATAAAGTATTCAACTGTTGTTTATATTTGATTTAAGGTTTTTTTTTTTTTAAAGCTCTGAAATCTTTTCTGAATCCGGAGGGGGGGGGGGGGGTTCTAATATTTTGCAATTTTTTCCGTTTTTCAGACATAACGCGATTTAGATAGAGCATATGGTGGTACAGTTCAATTGCGTTAGTGTAACTGAACCAGATAGGATCTGAAAAAGTTTCAAGCACCCCTTAAATAATATAACTAAATTGGGACTATTTTATACATTTACACCGAATTTAATATAGGTAATGAAAACTAAAAAACTCTTTAACACTAGAACCGCCGGACTTTCGGTATACCTAGAACCGCCGAGTGGGTCTTTTTGACCGCAGATTAAGAAGCAATAAAAAATGCACAAGTGCTTAACTTAGCTAACTAAAACTTTTTATTTCAAAACTATTTCTAAGCAATTACATGAAGTAGTTTACATAAATTGAGAGAAATTGATTTTTTTAAATCATAATTTTTGATATTTATTATTCTTAAGTGTCATTATTTCTTTCTTCAACAAAATAGGACAAAACTTTCCCACTTTCAAAGAAAAAACACATTATCTCTTTTAAACAAATTTAGATGTTTATAAAGAATTAAAAATTAAAACTTTTTCCATTTACTTACTAGTTCTTGAGAGTAAAAAAATCTGATTTACTGAACACATCTCGCACAAAATTTAGTGAATAGTTTTGTACACTTTCCGCAAATGGGTTTTCTACATTTCGAGCAGTTATCTGTAGTTTTGTTCTCACATTTCACACTGTGACATCTGACTCGTTTATGCTTAGCTTGTGCTTCATTCATTTCATTTTCATTGGTTGCTTCACACTTTCTTTTTGCAGCCTTTTTTTGTCGGGAGAGAATAAACTTTTCTCTCAATTCTTCAACTAACTCTTGAATAAATTTCCGTCGACTTATAGATTGTCCAGTAATAGCTTTATACAAAACCCAAGCATTGATTGCAGCAAGATCCAAAATATTACAAAAAACCTGCACTGGCCACCTACGTGAAGCAGACTTGACTGTATATTTCCTTGCCATCTGGTCAAACACGTCCACACCGTATTTAGTTGCATTGTAGAAAGCGATTGAATCAGGCAGTTTTTTTGGGTGATCTAAAATTTCTACGGTTGGATGGAGACTACTGAGTAACAAAACGTTTGTTTGTTTTTTGCCTTGATAAACAGTTAGACTAATGTCTTTATGTGTTATTACCGTAGTCGTATGCAATGTGGCTTTTGACATTCTCTCAGAGCCCGGTATTTCTCTTCTAGAACGTTTTACAGTTCCAACCAGACTCGTATTTTTGGATTTCAATTTCTCTGCAAAACTTCAGTGTTGTGAAAAAGTTGTCCGTAGTGACATTTGTGCCCTTGTTTTCATAAGGACTTATTAATCGCATCACAACATGTTCAGAAAGAAAAACATCGTTGGATGGACTTTCGTTATTTTTCCCAAGGTATGGGAATCCATTTATCAGATATTTTGAATCAACATCCGCAGCCGACCAGAACTTGATTCCAAACTTATCTGGCTTGTTTGGCATGTATTGGGTGAATTTACATCTAGCTTTTGTAGGAAATAACTGTTCATCTACAGTTATATTTGGGCCTGGTGTATAGTTATTCTTGCAATTATCAATGAAACGATTCCAAACATCCGAAATAAGAGCGAATTTGTCTGTCTCTAGACGCTTTGATCTCATTGATTTTATATCAAAATCGGTTTCTTGGCATTGTATTTTGGAAAAAGGGTGGTCCCCCGTTCTTTTGACCACAAGCTATCCAGTTCAAGCCCTTTTGCACAATAAATTCCACGAGCATATAAAATTGCTACAAAAGTATCTATTTCTTCTAATGTTATACATGATGTTATACTCTTTATCATGAGTCTGCCGATGAGCTTCATCTTCAGTACATTTCTGTATATGCTTCAAGATCCATTCATCTATAAAAAGCTTCCAAGCACTTAGAGGACTGTTGTCGATAACATTGCGTTTAGCATGTGTTGTTGGGCCTCCAACTTCTTTCAAAACATTGCATTTTGATTTTCTTCCTCTATTGTTTATTCCTATTTCAGTGACATTCCAAACTGGGCCATCTTTGCCAACTTCATTATTTCCAACTTTGAATGTTCGTGTTGGTTCCTTTTCAAAATTTCTTTGCCTATGTTTATCTTTTCTTCGAATGTTTGATTTCCCTTTCATATTGGCTTAAAATCCAATATGATGATTGATCCCTTTCATATTGTCCTTATTGATATAAGAAGGGCCAGCGACTGTTACAGCATTTTCACTGTCATCATCACTTTCATTTTCTGAATCCGAATCCAAATTTTCTTCACTAGGAGGCAGATATTCGTCCTCACTATTCAAAATCGAAACTCGTTCATCGTTATCTTCACCATCTGAATCTGTTCACCCACCAGACAACTGTTTTAGATATCCTAACGCTTCATTAACAGTAAGATTTCGGCATCATGACAACTTTCATACATATACTAATCACAGCAAAAACGCAACTTCGAAAGCTTTCTAAGTATCACCTGCCACTTTTCTTTGCGATCGAAAGTAAATCGTAACGCTTCAAACTAAATACAACTGCATTGACTGACTTGACCTTGACCTTGAAGAGTCCTTCCTCTGGGGCAGTCTATTCTTGCAACGAAGGTGGGAAAGAAGTACTACTGGTACTTTTTGAAAAAAAAAGCTGTTTCCCGTCATTTGCGTACTAAGGTATCTTACGGGTCAAATTGACCCAGTCGGCGGTTCTAGGTATAAGTGTTATTTATCAGAAAAATATTTATGTTACGAATTTTTTATTTCGGTAAGCTGTTGTTCACCATAATTTATGAAAAGTCACAAAAGGATTTTTTTCTCTTATTAATACTTTTCGCGTGGTGATGAGCGAAACATCGTTTTGGGTCAAAATGACCCGGTTGGCGGTTCTAGTGTTAAGAAAATGACCAATGACTACCGAAAAGTCTCATAAGCTTACTACCTAGACGTACGCCATTGAAACATACAGTTATATGCTGTATTTCAATCTTATCGATCTCGAAAACGCGAAAATTGTGAAAAATTAGATCTGCACCTTCTAATTCAATGAAATCGATGTACAATAAAATCACGTTACAACGATTACCAATACAACAAAATTTTAGTTTTAGCGAAATGAGTTTTCAGTCCTAATTTACTTGATATTGTATTGCTTGAAATCCATTGCAACGAAATTCTTATTACAACGAACAAAATTTGAGGTCTCTTGAAGTACGTTGTAACGAGGTTTCACTATGTATAGCATCCTTGTTACAATTTTTTTTCGAGCAGTAACAAGCTAATGCCGTCCCATAGAAAGTAATTAAATATTCAAATATCTTTAAACGAAAATAAAAATCCAACTTTCTGCCAACTACACGAAAACACTACAGTCCAATAACCTATATAATTAAAATAATGAACTGAAATACCAAATCTCTATTTCTATAAGCACATTTTCCTATTTTCGTACCTAGTTTTTGAGCTCAAACGGATTTTAACAAAAAAGTATAGACTTACTACTTTTGATAGAAGTTTCAAAAACCTTTTTCAATCTCCGGTAATTTACGTTTGTGGGGCAGTCTTCTGGAAGAATTGTCACAATGAGGCCAAAAAGAAAGATGTGTAAAACTTTAGACTTTTTTTCTCCTATTTTCTTCATCTAAAAAGGAAAATAACTGAAGAGCTCATCTCTTTTATGGCCAGTTTTTTGACGGAAAGTTTATTGATAGAAAAAGGGAAAATACTTTCGAGTTACCTTACGTCAGAAAATACTTTCAGTCTTCTAACCACAATGAATCTTGCCGGGAAAGAAAGAAAATTTTAAACCTTAAACCGTGAGATTCGAGACTTGGCTTTATATTCTCTTTCAATGTCGGTTGATTTCATAATTTAACAGATACGAGTATGTTCATGTAATAGTATAAAATTTAATAAAGCCCATTTTGGTTTCGTTATAAAATAGCAATAATTCTTGTGATTGCAAAAATCAACGCTGAAGTTTCTTCACACAAGGTAAAACTAATTTGCCTGTTCGTAAATATACTATGATTAGCAATAGGTTTTTGTCACTTTTAGATTAAACATTTTTGAAGTATTTGTTAGCTGCAGATGCTTGCAGTCAGGTTGCGAAACTCATTTCAATATTTATTAATTCAAATCGCACATTATCTGTGAAGTTTAGCGCTGCGAAAAAAATATGGTATCATACAAATAAAATGTTAAACATTGTAATGTAAAAATGCATAATCATAATATATAAAAAAAAAAGAGTGAGTCTAAATTGTTTTTATAGAATAATAGATGTAATAGCATTCGTCCAAATTAGAAATATTTACCACACACTGTTAAAAAATTGAGGAAACTTTTATGGCAAATATAACTGTAAAATGGAGTGTTTACAGTACAGAAAAAAAATACAGTAAATTGCACCGAAAAGATAAGCGAGTTTGAACCTGAAGCGGGGGGGGGGGGGAGGTTTAACTCTCAGTTATCGGTTTATCTACCGCAAAAGGTTACAGTGAAATAGAATTTTACGGTAAAAGTTACTCCTATTAAAAAAAAAAAAAAACATGGATGCCAGTAACGTTTACCGTAAAATTTTAGGATTTCATTTTAACAAAGCAGGTTATAACATCATATTTTCGTCGAAGAGGGAAACAAAAATGAAATTAGAATTCCAATCTAAATAGCAATAGAAATCCTCCACCACCCAACCGAGTATGGCTACTAGTATTGGGATAAGGTAAACGCAATACTAAACTTAGTACCAGTTTGTTCATTATTTCAAGAAATATTAAAACAAGTGCTTAACTTGTTTTGTTGAACAATTTGCACCTGTAATTTAAATACTGCCACTTCATTCCAAAGTTTTCTGGTGTTGTATTAATACTGTATTCCACAATGACGTTTCTCGTAAACTAAAGATTTTATGTATTCCTCAAAGGTCAGGTGAGATGGGCTGTCAAGCCATATGCCCGTGAAAACTGAGTCATCCTCTGAGATACGGGGCATTAAAAAACTGAAGGATATTGGTGAAAAAGTAAACAAGGGGAAGGGAAAGGCATCATGCACAGACCTCATGTCTCTCTAGATATGAAAAGCATGCATATTTTGCTTTATTGTTCTTTAAAAAAACTTGACGTATGCTCTTAAAGTGAGGCCGAGCATCTTATTTCACTGCTTACACCAGCGCATTGACATTTCCGTTGACTCCACTTTTTGAATTTATTCTACACATAAGCATCTTTGTATCACTTAGAGCTTGTATACGGTAAATACTTGATAATCTTGCTCAGGAGTCATACGCAAGTTGAAAATGACAAGAGACAAATAGCAGAGACTTGCTTACGCTGGACTTGTTAAGAATTCACTCTTCTGCGCTCTCAGTGTGAAATGTCAACCTGTGTTCTACGGTAAGCATTCTTCTTTCTAGTGAGTACCATCATTTTTTATTTGGTAAAAAGACAGATTGTGGATATCCTTATCATAACAAATATTTTAAGAATGTACACTCCCTCTTTTTTTATAATATTTGTTCCAATTTTCTTGGAAATAAAACTTTTATTACTTCACTGTAAACTGGGACACCCTTCTACTAATTATTACCAGAAAATGTCTATGTACAATAAGCATTTTTCTGGTGAAATTCAATACAATTAAAAGTAGCTACATAGAAAGTTTCTGCTTTTTCCTCCCAAAATGTAGATTTTTAAGAAATTAGTTAACTTTTTTACTCAATGTCATTCGGCTACAAGTTGCACTATAGTAAAAATAAAATAATATTAATTCTTTTTTGAAATATAAATATGCTCTTCTTCGCTTTTGATATCATTATACTTATTCATGGTTGCTACAAATACCGTGAAACCTGTGTAAGTTGACCACTTGCGATGCATTATTTTAGTGGTCAACTTAAACAGGTGGTCAACTTACAGAGGTTGATTTATATGATAAGGGCTAATTCCGTGCCTGAAAAAAGCGGTCAACTTAGACAGGTGGTCAACTTCACAGGTTTTACTATACCATCTAATATATATATATATATCAACTGACTTTAAAATATTTATATAGCAAAGACAACGACTATCTGTTTGTCATAAAATTGTGCATTTGTGCATTATGCAGATTCAACAGAATAATGTGATATTCCCAGACAAATGACTACGCTCCGTAAACAGTCATTTACGTAACCGGAAAGTAAGTCTTCTGTTTGTCTGCAGCATGCTCAGTGCTCTGGTGACAGCTGTGAAGCAATCATCCAGTAATTACGTCGCGCAGTTGGGAATAAGCTTCGTCGGTAACCTAAATCTCTTATAGCGGAGGTATGAGACTTCAGCCACTGATGAAGCTTTGTTAAATATCAAATACTACGACAATT
This sequence comes from Uloborus diversus, assembly GCF_026930045.1. Taxonomy (NCBI): domain Eukaryota; kingdom Metazoa; phylum Arthropoda; class Arachnida; order Araneae; family Uloboridae; genus Uloborus; species Uloborus diversus. The sequence goes on along the minus strand of NC_072734.1, from coordinate 154,025,817 downwards.
CATGAGATTTAAACATTGTTACTGTTTCAAAATTAGTGCGCTTAAAGCTGCCGAAGTTACAAAATTTTGATTCTGAAAGCAAATCTTATTCTTTTTTTTGTCTTAAAAAATTATTTTTGAACATTTTCGGATGTTGGGAAAATATTTCACATTAAGTGTTTTGTATTTTAAATTTCAACATTTAACAATTTTTTGGAGTATAGTTGGGGCAAGGATAACTTGCCAGCGTAAATAATTGTGTAATCAAGGCTATTCGTATCCTTCAAAGTGCTATCAAGTTAGGTTTGTCCCAATTATCCATAGTAGGGGAATGTTAGTCAAAGTGAAATAGTTACAATAACTTACTTTTCTCAAAATGAACAAACTAAATTTTTTTTCATTTTGAAATTCATAGAATTTTTTTTAGTTTATAATAAAAACGAATATTTTAAATAAAAAAAAATATTATAACATGTTTACCACATTAAAAAAAACAATTTTTTTTATAATATACTTTGACTATTGAAGGTTTTTGATTTTGACTGGAATTAACTAATAGTGTTACACATTTTGCGAATAGTTATTGTTTTTATTTTGTATGTGCTTAATTCGTTGTAATCTGGCAAACTCAGCGTTCATTCCACTAATTTTCGCTTAAAGTTACTGTAGTTCTTTAAATTTCACATGTATGTTTAATTTGCCTGCAATGCACCATTTGACATTACGCTTATGGGATTGGCGAGAAATTTAAGACAGATCGACAAGTTGGCTCCTTTTTTAAAACCAAATTTGAGAGAAATAGTAAAATTTTGCCAAGCTTGGCAGATGTCAAACATTGACATGCGAATAGTATTTTAAAGGTAATAATGAATAGAAATGTCCTGTTACCTCCAGAATGTAGTTTACTTTTCTTGAATGAAAAATTCTAAATGTTCTCGAGTGAAGAATGCAGGAATGTATGTCTCTTCACTGCTACATAAAGGACATCGTGCCGCTCCTAAATGAGTCTAATTTTGACCGTTCAGCCTTGATTTCCTAGGAGCGAACACGCCGATCGTCGGCGTCGCTCTTCGATGAGGGGAAAACTTGATTCTTCTGCGCATGCGCGCCCGAGCTAAATCGACGTTCACTGCGGTGCTGACTTATGTATTGTTTTTGCATATCTGGAAGTAAATACGTGTTTGTCAATTGGTTTTCGGTACTAATTGATATTTGCCTAATTGTTGTGAACATTTTAGCAACTTTCTAATGACTTTCTACATAATTGTAAATAAATTTTCATGTGTTTTCGAAAGAACTGTATCATCATCTAAACAATTTCTTGAAGCGTGTCGGACAGATATGTGAGGTTTGGAACAGAAAAATTTTTTAGCATTTCACTTTTCCCCACATTCATCCATCTTTTTATAATATATTATTTACTATCCAACACAACTGTTTTAACCAACGTTCCAGTAAATATTTTAAAAGTTCTAGGGTCGTGGATCTATCTTCTCCAACAAGGGGTCGAATGACATGAATCAGGACCCCCCCCCCCTACGTCTTCCCACGATTATCAAGTCCAAACTTTTACTTGAAGCATAGTTATTGACATTGCTTGCTTTATCGTCAAGTTGTTTTATGATATTCAAAAATTTAAATAATGTTTGAAAAAAAAAAAGGCTCTAGTAAAATCAATTAAAAGTAAAAGCAATTCAAAACATGAAATTATACTAATGAAATAACTTTTTAAAAAATTATGCTAACATAAACACTAAAAAGTATTTTATATTCTTTACATTATTGCACATAACATTGGTAGCACTTTTTTGAACTTATTTTAAATAAGAATAAAATATGAAAGACTTTTTTCAATAACATTGTTTACGATAAAAGGAATCGAAATAAATAATAAAATAATGAATGTAATAGTATTATCCTGTATATCGATTTTTTTTTAATTTAAAAGTCAACAAGTCAACTGAGAATATAAATAATTTTTTTTTAAATATTAGTGAAAAAAACACCTTTTATGATCAAAGGAGTCAAAGCAAATAGTAAACTTCACTATACAAGTACGTAATTTAAATTGAAAAAAAAAAAAAATCCTCCTGTACAGATTTGTCAACAAGTAAAGTAGGATTTTTTTTTTTTTGAGAAATATGATCATTTATATTAAAAGAAAGCAAAACAAATATCTAATTAAATACCCCAGTTGTATCCTTCATATCGAATATCGCTTGTTCTAATTCAATAACAACTTGTCTCATGAAGCGTGAATACCGATCCAACTGGTAAGAGTTAAGTTCTATCGCCCCAGGCAATTAGCGTCGTCACTTCCACCGTCACGGCAATGCTCAGTTAATATTGAATAATTTTCATTTCAGACCAAATTTCCGTTCAACTTCCCTTCAAGACTGACATCTTGGAACAATTCCGAGCTGGGCGATTTACTTTTCCAATATCTTTCTTGTTCGCTCTTAGGGCTTACTCATCTGCAGATGAGCCTCCTGCAACTCGGAAACTATTATTAGTAGTCCTTAACCCATTCTGCTTTTAGAAATCTCTTTAATGGGAGGATAACTGTTGAAGACAAAGAATATCTGAAACTAGCTACGTTGCCCGGCTTCGTCACTTACACGCGTCACTTGACATAACTTTTATTTTCAAGGGTCCACCTCGAAAATAAAAGTTATGTCAAGTGACGCGTGTTTCACTCAATCAGGCTTGAACAAAAAAAAAAAAAAAAATCAGTAAAATTTTGTGGCAGATTTCGGAGAAATAAAAATAAGTTAACATTTTAAATCCCCCAAAAACAGGAGAAGAAATTTAAAACAAAAGTCATAATTTTATTCACGCATATTCGAGACAAAAAATGGCATCAGATCTTTCGCCTCAATGATTTTCTACAGGTTATAAATTTTAATAAAAGCATTGTTGCAGAAAGTTGAGATGAAACACTGAATAATAATTTTGAGTGGGGGAAGTCTTTGAAAAATAGGGACTTATGAGGAATTTCTAAGTGGATCTAAGCTAATTAAGGAGATATCAATTAATAGTTTTTAACTGATATCTCCGATAATTATTATTGGAGGATTATGTTAAATAGCCAAACATAAAGACGGGAAGATTACGAAATCCATCGATACTTGGTTCGATGGTCAGCTCACTGTCGTTCGTGAGAAGAAACTTGGACATAAATACATAGGTACATACACTCAGTTTTTAATTATATAAGATAGTTTATCCTGTCACATTTTCCGTTTATATTAACCAAAAAATTAAATAATCAAATTATGTTAATGTTTTCTGTACCTCATAGCCAGAAGGACGTAAGTCACATTTTTTTTAATTTTTTACAGGTGAGAGGAAAAAAAATTCTGGTAATTGAAAAGGATGAGACACCCTGCTAAAAATTTGATAAAGATTTTTTACTTCCTTTTCCAAAGAAGAAAGTATTGTATTCGCGGAAAAATGTTCACTCAAAAATTGACCTTAATTTCCATTTTGCTCACCCCCGAATGAATAATGAGTTTTTTTTCGACTCGACCACACGTGGATAAGTGTCTAAGAACGTGTAGACACGCGAAATATCCATAATGATGATTCACGAGATAATTTCAAAATTATTTTCTCGTGACGTCTGTATGTACGTATATATTTATGTGCGTATGTGCGTATGTGCGTATGTGCAGAAGTGCGGATGTGCGTATGTGCGTATGTGCGGATGTGCGGATGTGCGTATGTATGTCGCATAACTCAAGAACGATAAGTCCTTGGACGAAAGCAATTTGGTACGTAGACTCTTAGTGGGGTCTAGTTGTGCACCTCCTTCTTTGATTGCATTCGGATGTTTATAAAGGGGTCTTTTGCCCCTTTTTTGGGGGTAAATCATTGTTAATTTCGATGTAAACTCAAGTGGTGTTATAATTTGGCGGACACTTGGCGGTATATCGTCAATCTTTTGGTCGCCAAGTTTTGTCGCCAACTTGGCGATTTTTTTTTTTAAAATTTGTTTCAATTTGGCAACTGTTGGTGATATTTAGAGAGTAAACTACTGAATCACGTTAAAATTGCCAGTAATGGAGAGACGACATTAAATTGGAGTAAAAGGAAGTCATGTGATGCACAAATCAGCTCGTTTTTTTAAAGAATGACGTTCACATGGTTCGATGCGGGATATGCTTCTACATACAATGCACTAATAAACGGAAGAAATTTTTTTGAAATTTTTTGATTTACGTCCTACTGGCTCTGAGGTACAAATTTAAGCCAATGCTTTTCAGGTTGCATACATCTTTAAAAAATTACATTAACAGTGATTTTTGACGAGAGTACTACAACATTTTCCCCTTATAATTATTTGCTTTTAACTGATTTTTGAAACTTTTGATTAATAATTCTATAAGCAATTCCTATTTCAGGAATAAACGCCTTAAATTAGTTATTTGGGTTTTAGAAGAAATTTTTTAGTGTTTTCTATTAGTTGTACTTATAAATTAAACTGCTTTGTCATCGAGCACAATGAGTAAATAGTGTAGTTTAGCATTTTTAAACATATTTTGAACGGACAGGAAACGTCCTTTGAAAAAAAATCGTGGATATGTGATTTTTTTTTCTTTTTTACTTTCGACTCGCCCACCGTTAAAATCTCACAAAAACTTTTTTTTTGAACCAATGACGTTTTCCACTTAAAATAAAAACAAATAAATAAATAAATAACACTTATTTGAGTATTGAAGAATAGTCTCAAAAACGAAAAATCTTTAAGTGCAAGGATGATTAATTATTGTAACAATTATCGGTTGAGAATCTCTGGCGCAGCTTTATATTTTTATGTTTTTCTTAAGTTTGATGAATGGATTCTTTCAAAAAATCATTTTTGAGAAAAAATAACAGAAAGTTCTTTGAAATCGCACATTTTGTGACTTACTAAAATGGTATTGATGACTAAAGCTTTTAAAAAAGCAACTTACTTCTCAAAATAACATTTCTAAGCTTTTTTTTTAAACCTCTATCAATGAAAAGAATGGTTAGAGCAGCAGACCGTAACTATCAAAGGATGTTAGCAGTTAAAAATTCTATTTGAATAAGTAAAACAAATTTAAATCAAAAGAGTTTATTCATTTCAAATGAAATACAAAATGTCAATAGATAATTCAAAGAGGAAAATTAAATTGTAAATATAAAGAAGCAGTTTACGCACGTGTTCACAATGCGGTTATTAGTTGATACACTGTAAAAAAAATCCGTAAAATTTACGGAAAAAAAACCGTCAGCCGGGACGCCAGTTTTCTTCCGTTTATTTTACAGAAATCTTCCGTATTTTTATTATTTATTCAAGCTGATTTATTATTTTATGAAGATTAAAAAATGAAACTATACTTTTATAAATACATTTCAATATTTACTATACTACTACGATATACATGTATACAAAGGTAAATTTCCGAATATGTCTCTGTAACAGATGACAAAAAAACATAATAATAAAATATTGATTAGGATGCAATGAAATGGAAGTTGCAAAACGATTTAAGACTTACTCGCTTTAAATAAATATAAGATCAAAAACTCGAGCACGAGAACCAAAATCCAAACACTCGGGCGAAATTTCGAAGATTCGAAGAAAAACAAAGTATAACCGGTTACAGATTCAAAAAAACAGAGAAATCCTGTATTTTATTACGAACAGTTTTTTTCTGTAAAAAATACGGATAACTTCTTCAAAATTTACAGTTTTTTTTTACAGTGTATGTGAGCTATTTTTATTCCGTTCAAGCAGAGAATGTTACATGACCATCACAGGTTTTGAAAAAAAATTAAATACATAGCAGTTACAACTAAAGGGTGTATGAAATATATAAATAGGCTTTTGCAAGCATGTTTTTTTTTTCCTTTCTCCAGCTACAGACTGACGAAATATTGCACAAAATCAGCCATTTTTTTAAATAAATATATATTAAACGATTTAAAGAACTCTCATTTTCAAAATAACTTGACCTATATTTTTTTTAATGTGGGCTAATATGTTCCCCACTCATTGTTTTTGAAAATTGGTTTGGGTTTATTGATGAATTTATAAATACATATATACATGGGCAATTCCACGGCTAACTGACTGACATTTTAAGAGCAAAACAGTAAGTATTTTGTAAAGCTCAACACAAAGTACACGTTGAGCAAATGATTTTTTTTCTCGGATTATTGTATTTTTTAAGCTCAATTTAATGGTATAGTATATATAATATCAAAATACGGATTGATATTTAAGAATTCGTGTAACATTAAATCCATTAATACTGGTAACCTTACAAAAAAATTTTTTACGCATAGCAAGCAGTTATATGAATAACGACAGATGGTTACCAAGGACAGTTTCCTTCTGTAGTTAGGCCAAGTCATACAAGCAGACGCAAGAACTGGATCATAAATAGAAATTCCTTGCACATACGTTATAAAATGTTAATAAAATTTTTACCCCTTCAGACCTGGCGTCCGGTATACCGAACATGAACTTCAAACAGTTGATAATCCTTTAATAATTTATTAACTTACTTGATTTTTTTTTTAGTTGACTCTATACACTCTGCTTGTTGTTATTTGTAAAAGAATGTTTTGGTTTTGGGATTAAAACCCTAACTTATAGAGATTGAGAGAAGAGAGTGGCTCATTTTTCCAGCCATGAATTCTTTTCGCAAAGGCGAGATTTTTGTTTAATGATTGTTTTAAAAATATATAATGTTTTATTAATCATTTCAAATGCTTATATTATGTTTTATTATTGTTTGGAGAACATTTTTCAATGAAGTTTGTTTGATATTTAATCGTTTTTTTTAATCTGTAATATTAATTTAGAAAATAAGATCCGGAATATTGTCTAATATTAGTTCGAAATATTGGACTTATTTTAACTATTTTAATTTTTAGCCTGCAAATTTGAACCTTTACCGCGGTACACTGTGTACTAAAAATAAACATATTTGGTTGAGTATTTCATAATTTGGACTGCAAGGCTTAACACATCAGAATTTCAATTAATGAAATTATTTTTAAAAAAATCATTTTACATGCACGTCACGAACAATAGACCGCTTTCAGAAAACCATGAAACATTAGAAAAAATATGGGTTTTGATGTATATCCACTTGTTACGCATTTAAATTGGTTCAAGTGACCCAATTTTGGTATTTGCAAAAATCAAAATTTACAATTTAATTTTTTAGGCTGTAAGCATCTTAAAAATACGATAAAATATGCTATGAAACTAGTACCTTATAGAAGTTTCAGACTGTCTTCTCAGTTCAGTAAAAAAATAACATTTTCATTTAAAAAAAATAAATAAAACCAATTGAAATGCAGTTTTTTCAATATTTTTTTTCTCAATAATTCCCAAAGAAATTTGCGAAAATGATGTCTATAATTGAAACTAACCTGACCAGGCAGCATTCTGAAGGCTACGCAGATCCTATTCAAAGTATTACCACTAGGGTGGGCCGAAAAAACTTTTTTTGAAAACGTGTTTTTGGATAGTGCGGAAAAGTTGCTATTTTATTGCTATTATTATTTTATTAATATTGTGGCCCGTTATTACCCATAAAAAATTTCGCTAAATTTGTTTAATATTTAGCCGGCGCTATTTGACCATGAAAAACTAAAAAAAGGGCAAAAATGCACTTTTTTCGAAAAAAAAGGGGATGGGGGTCAAAAATAAAAGTTTGAAGCTAGTTTCAGCAAACAAAAGTGTCTGTCAGTGAATTAGTTGAAATCCTCAAAGACTTTTATACATTTCGTTCAATATTTAGCTACGCTCCTTTAAGACTGAAACATGGGAAAAATGAAAAAAAAAGTAGTTTCGAAATAAGTAAATACTGACATGTTACGCAATACGTTACTTAGAAAAAACAGTGAACATTCAATAAATTTTATTCGACATTTGTACACCAATTTTTAAAAAAAAATGCACTCACTCAAATAAAAAATAGTTACATAAGATGCTAATTTTTAAATCTTCGGTTCCAATTGTTTCTTCCTGGATAATAAACGGCGCTCAACTGCTTCTATTATTCATAAGATTATTTTATAACTATTTTACGAAAAAAAGAAAAAAGATGCCAGAAAATTGAAACAAGTGTTGCTTTGGATGAGAAAAACATATCAGTACCCAGCACAAGTGGATTGATGGTTAAGGAAAGTCATATAAAATTGAAGGAACCTGAAACAGGGCTTTAATCAGGAGAAAGCACAGAAAATACAGATGACGATTTTAAATTGAATTATCCGCTTTCAAGAAAACGTAAGCGAACTGATGCACCATCAACAACAACAAGTCAAATGAGACTTTCTATCCCTTATACAGCTTTAGCAGCAGATCTAACTGGCGCTTTAAATAGAGCAGTGACTAAAATTGCAACAGCAGTTCTCGCTGATTTCGACTTAGTTTCTCCTAAACAAAACAAAAATATATAGTCGATAAAAACAAAGTAAGCAGGGAAGTCGATAAAAAAAAGGAGCGAGCTAAGAGAAAGGGATTTAAGAGCAGTTAAAAGGGCAGCTATAAAGAGTTTGTATTTTGACGGCCGCAAAAATGACACCCTTCAAAAGACATCTGGCCATCAAAAATTAGCATCAGTAGCACATGTAGCAGTGATAGAAGAACCAGGTAGCAAGTACATCGCTCATTTATCACTAACAGTTGGTGAAAGTGCAAAAGAAATTTCGCAGGGTATTAGAGGCTTTGCAAAAAAAAAAAAAGTATAATATAAGCTTGCTTAACTTATCGGTTATTGGATGCGACGGAACAAATGTAAATACGGGATGGAAAGGTGGAATAATTCGTTTACTTGAGACAAAAGGCCTCAAAAAAGACTCTGAAAAGATCTTTACAGTGGAACATATGTCTGTTGCATACTAATGAGTTGCCACTGAGGCATCTTATTCTGGAGTTGGACGGTTGCACAAAGGGGTCACATTCATATTCTAGAGCTATCGGACAACTTCTTAGAGATTGAAAAAATTCGGTGGTCAAATTTGATGAATTCACTGCAATCTTCTGTTTTGGACATGGAAGATATAAAAAATTTAAGAATGAATTGAACAACAATATTTGTATAGAATCTTTCTTGCTGTAAAAGATGGTAGTTGTCCTTCTAGCGTGACTGACAGTAGCTCAGGCAAACTTAGTCATGAGCGATGGCTGACAACTGCAAACCGTTTGTTACGCTTGTATATGGCAGGGGCGGATCCAGACTATGGATTTGGGAGGGGAACTTTTCTAGCAAGTATGTTTATGGGGGTGGGGGAGTTATATGAAATTACTCATTAAAAAATAACCATAAATATTGAGTTTTACAACGTATCTACTGCTTCTTAATGCCTCTTATGAAAAAAATGTATTCATTACAAATTCTAAAAGTACAATTCTTAAATAATTAGTTTAAAAAGTTTGTTCATTTTTCTATTTGTATGTGCTTAAAGGAAATAATATTTGCACCAGTGGTTCAACCACAAAAGTTTTATAGAGGGTGCACTTTTAAAATTTTCACCATCTGATAGGGCGGTTGTTGAAAAAAAAAGTTGAAATTCTAGTCTTAAGGACGCAGTTTTAGACGGCCTCTGGTGATGTTACGAAAAAGAAAGGTTTGGGGGCCGCCTGCGGAAATTAAAGTTTTAAGAACACAATTATAGGCAATATTTATTGACAATAGGGTCAGAGATGGGATTTTTTTGGGAGGCTGCATCCGTTTTTTTGTAAAATAGATTTAAATCGAAAATCCCACCGCTAAATTTTCTGAAATTGAATTTCCAAAAACGCAGTTACAGACTAACTTTGACAATACTTCGAGCAGTACGGTTCTGGGGCTTTTCCCAAAAAATGTTTCGAAATTGAAGTCCTAGAAAACGAAGTTTTTGAGCAATATTCTGTGATAAAGGATTTAAACACTTTCCCCATTAAATTTTTCAAAACCTTAATTTTTTAATGTTCAGATTTTCTACAGGAGCATTCGGACCCTTGTCCGGAAATTTTTCGTTATCGACATCTTAAAAAAATGACTGTAGACCATATTTGGTAACGTCAGGGGTTTGGCAATTTTTAAAAATTGAAGCTCCAAAAAAGCAATTTTAAACGATTCTCGATGTTATTAGAATGCGAGGTGTTAGGTAGTTCTCCCCTTTAAAATTTTCAAAATTGAAGTCCTGAAAACAAGATTTGAGACGCGCTTTAAAGGTATTGGCAGAGGAAGCGGACTTCCGACATTATGAAGACTTTCTTATTTTTAGACCGACTAAAAAAGGCGACTGTTTCCAAGGTACGTTCTATTGTTCTCTTTAATTATAGGAAATGTTTTACAAAAACATTCTACTCGGCCTTCTGGGGGATCACGGATCCTGTCGCCCTGTGTCCCCCCCCCCTCCAGCCTCCACCTCTAATAGCGCCACTGAATTGCAGTAGCTTTAAATATAATGATCAATCCTTCACCAAATTAATGCAAAAAACAGTTTAAACAGGTTTGTCTTTATTTATTTATTTATTTTTATGCAGGGAAGAGGGGAACATTCCCCAGTTCTCCTCTTTAGATCTGCTTTTGCAATTCTCTCCTATCTTTTTCTTGCGCCTTTCTTCAAGCTAAAGTTCTATATAATTGGAGAACTTCGCTGTAATACATTGTGAAAATTTTTAAGTACACATGAGAATTTAGAGGAAGGGGAACGTTCCCCCAGTTCCCTTCCAGGGATCCGCCTCTGCTATTGTTTGATCGAATTTTCTGGAGCTTTTCCTCGAGTTTAAGTTCTATAAAACAGAAGATTTTTTCTACTTTATTGTGAAAATTTTTAGGTATATATGGGGGTTTTGAGGGGAGGAGAAGGTTCCCCCAGTTCCCTCCATGGATCCGTTTCTGTTGTTGCCTAATTGCTTTTCCTGGTGCCTTAGTTCACGTTCTAAAGTGTGTGTGTGTGGGGGGGGGGACATTCCAGCAGTTCCTCTTTTTTGATCCGCTTTTGAAATTCTCTCCTTACTTTTTCTGGCGCCTTTCTTATAGTTCAAGTTTTGAAAAACGGAATTATTTTCCCGTACTCTCTTTTGAAAATTTTTAGGTACACTTGGGATTTTGGAGGGGGAACGTTCCCCCAGTTCCCCTCCCGTGGATCCGCGCCTGGTATATGGGCACTCCAACTCCATCAGAAAATCTTACAATGCTTGTAAAGTATGTAATGTTAGTTGATGCTCCAACGTGATTTGAAATAAAAATAAAACCGAACTGCCAGTATGGTGCCCAACATTTTTGGAAAATGATTTCTCTTGCAAGGCAGTTTCCAGACAACGTTTAGGAGATAATTTTCAAAGTTCTCTCAAATAATGCAGATTTCGCTCATCCTGAACAGCTACTGTTGACATTGTTGTTTTACTCAAGAAAATACATTCGGGAATTAGCTGTTAGGCGCATTCTGAACTCTAGAAATGAGAAGGCGAAGAGCTCGGATGGTGTACGAATTTTTAAGCGTCCTAAACTCAATTTTGAAGCTGTTGATTACGTTGATTTAGTTGATTGGGCAAACTGTGTTCTAACAGAGTCACCTCTTGCAATGCATCTAAAAGACCAGCAATTGAAAGAAATGTGCAAAGAACAGTCTACAGGGTTCACTTTCGCGAAATTTCCCTGTCACACGCAAGCTGTGGAACGCTGTGTGAAACTAATAACCGAAGCTGCAATAAAAGTTCGGGGTGAAACTGCACGAGATTCATACATTCGTGCCAAACTTCAAGCTAGGAAAGAACTTCCATCATTTGATAACAAGGGACAATATTTTTCCAAAAAATAATATTCATTATGCATGAGGTATTATAAATCAAATTTGAAGATTTCTTTTTCAAAATTTTATTATCTCTATATGCAATTCTAGAAAATGTATGATACTATTGTGTGATAATAATTACTATGATTAATAGTGCTATTTAAATAATTAGTCTATGATTTAATTTTGAAAAATAATTTTCACCCTGGTTTTTCACACTGGTGAAAAATTCAATATTTTTTCATTTTTCTCCAATTTTTGATGTCGGAAAGGAGTGGTTAAATGCTCATTAAAATCAATGAAACATTTTATGGGCTTGAACTGGCTCATTATATAAAATTTTAAGTGCATTCCAGTAAAATATTTGGAATTTAGTTTTAAAAAAAATCAACAAAAATTAATTTTTCTCCTTTTTTCGCTTTTTCAGTGTCAAATAGCGCCGGCTAGGTATTTTTTAATATCCAAGAAATTTTTTGTGAGTGCTAACTAACTCACTACGCAACCTTTGCGCGCTATCCAAAAATTGATTTCGAAAAAAAAAAATCTTTTTCGGCTTATTTTGGCCCACCCTAATTACCACGCTGCCAGGTTAGGTGTGCCTCAACTATAGATGATATGTAGATCTTTTGAAGAAAAAATAATAATTCCAACAAGTTAAAGATTTTTACAATAACAGGGAAAATCCAACGTTGTTTAGCAGAGATAAACAGATTACAGAATACACGTGTCTCGCAGTTTTAAGGAACTCCTTCCATTCGAAGGTTAATTTTAACTTTTGAATTCCGTTTTCAACCTTTGAATTGAAAAAGGGGTTCCTTGAATCCCCGAAACAAGTGTATTCTGTAATCTTTTTATTTGAGCTAAACAATGTTAGATATTTCCTGTTATTCCTCGGCACAAAGGTATTTATTTATTGCTCACTTTTACAATAGTTTAAAATTTCAAATTGTGTGATTTGTAGGTTTGATTTCAAAATGAGAGATTTAATGTAGCATTTTGCTAGCCTGTAACTGGGGTAAAAATTCCTGCAAAATCTTCTTGTAATATTTCATATAAACCTTTTTTGTAACCACTGTATTCAAAAAAGTCGATGATAGTCATATGAGGCAGTGAGAAGCAAAGGGATGCAAGTGGCAAAATTAAAAATTTAGAGATAACCAGTACACATGGTAGATGACCCTCTCCTCTGTCTTGGGGCAAGAGATGGTACTAGAAGCCCTGGTAGTTGCTGCTATATAGCATGATTAAGGAAAAAAAATTAATGAAAGTCTACCTAGGAGCTAATCTTTAAACGCGTTTTACTCAAAACTTGAAAATGTCCACTTGCATCCCTTTACTTCTCACTGCCTCATATGACACTTTTCTCACCTGTATGGGTAATTTGAAATGGAGTGACTAATTGGAGCTTTTTGAGCAATCACGATTGCTAATTGTTTTCAACCCCACCGTCGTCTGCAGGCGCTGATCCCCCGACCCTGAGCAATACGCTTTTCCTGGTCGGTGGCGTCTATGTCCTACATACACGCACGCTCATACACGCCCTTAAACACATACACTACGCACACTCCAACGTACATACAAACAGGTCTACGCACACACACAAGCCTACACATACACAACTATACACACGTAACCGCCCAAGAGGAGGGGCAGACTTGAAGGGACAGGAGCTGTTTCTATAAACAAGTGAGTAGGGTAGTTACCAATGAGTAGGGTCCTATTGCAACTTGTAATTGTGAAAAACATAATTTGAATTCAAAATTTCAAAATTCAAATTAATTTTTTTTCCATTGTAATTTTTGTAACGTTTTCAGATTAATGGTCCTTATTGAACGTTTTCTGCATCATTTTGTTAAAATATGATGCATGAAGAAATTCTGTGCGAGAATGCATTTAATAATTATTGCTTAAAGTAGCTATATGAAAGAATTCAGTTATTCTGAGCTGGAAGATGCATATTTACCTATATTTGAGTCGGGAGAACCACTATATTTTCGTAAGAGCAGCACCCCAGCTACTTGGACTCTTCAATGTCAAGTACGAAATCTCACTTGAGGCTTGGTAAGGAAAAAAAGAGTTATTTTAGGTTCAAAACTTACAGATTAATGCTTCCCTTCAGTATACTTTTCGTGTTCTTCTTTCACACAAACACCATTAAAACTTTGAAAAATGAATTTAGAGAAGCTAGATGAAAGGTTTTTTTTCCCTCTGATGTTCAAAAGTAACAACCATGGCACAACTTTGTTATGACACACACAAATAAATAATATACACAACTTCAACGTATTTGCGCTCTTACTTACTTTTCAATCATTATACGTATCTACACGTAATGCTAGGTCTCTTTAACTCTTCACTTTGCACCAAAGTAAGAAATGATTTTCTTGACCACTTGCAATTTCATTGTAGTACATTCTAACGAAAAAGAAACGTAAAATAGCACACTAGCTTCTAAAAGCTTTCTATAATATGATATGATAACAGGAAGGCAATTACATTATATTCTAATGTGAAATGTATGTTCAGAACATAATACGACCGCCTTCAAATATCTCCGCTATTAAAGACCTCTACCCTTGTCAATTTCGAACTTGCCTAATAGGGTACTATGCACAATGGCTCGCCTGTAACAATTAACGGCTGCACATGGTGGATGAATTTCGGCTGACTCGGAACTACTAAAACCTTCTCTTGTATTGCATTTCTAAGCGATAGCTGAGTGCCGAGCTTCGTGCACAATTAGGCTTTCCGGTAACTTGAGCAACGTCATGTCGATAGTTAGAATTCATTCTTAACGTCTCAATAGCTATTTATCCTTAATTGGTGATTAAAAGTGTCTTACAACAATTGAAATTTTGCACTGATTTTTTTAAATGTTTTTGTATATGGCTTTAAAAATATGCGTATGTCACTGACGGTACTATTTTAGCTGAAGTTTTAGAAATAAAATTACAGATATCATTGAAAATGTTTCTCTTTTAAGTTGATACATTTTGTGGAGTACACAAGAAATATAATGTGGGGTTTACATACACGCTCCCTCAGCAATTCTGCTGCTGAAAGCCCCTTTTAAGTAGATTATCTTTTCATGTCTTAGTATGCGACTTTGAACAGAAGCCCTCATCAGCAAAATCACCTCAAAAGTATTGTTTCTATATGAGTCCACCTTGTTACGTACGACTGTTTTTCTACTACCACAACACTTTCCAGTATGTTTATATGAGCAGGGCATGTTATTACATAACGAGAGAGTACTAATACAACTAAACAGGAAACAATGCAACATAAATTACATAAGGTGGCTAGCGCTGCTCTTAAGCTTACATTTTTAACCTTTGTATACACATTATAAATTTTCTTTTTTAACTTTTTAAAATAAACGAGCTGAAAAAACTGCGAAAAACAAAAAAAAAAAAGTTTAATGCTGTGGACAAATTACACGAGAATAGCTTAAAATAAGAAACAAGTATCAATTGGCTTGTAACGCATCCAGAGACATTTTACCTTTGAACTGGTAATTAAAATCATTTATCACATCAGCTAGGGGAACGCTCACCTGCTTTAGTTACGCTTCGTAAATCCTTATAAATCCGTTTCGCAATGATGATTTCTAACAGGGTGAAATTACAGGTTCTGAATGTATCTACAAGCTGTTTAATATTTGTTTATAGTCCCCTGTAAAATCCGGATAAGGGCCGGAACTTAATGATAAGCTTTAGAGCAAATAATATTTTGAACTCATTCAGTGTTCTGTAAACAACTGAACATTATATTTTCATGTGGAAAATATAAGTATTTTTTAAAATATCAAGATTTTTTTTTTTTTTTTTAAAGTTTGAGAATACTCTTTGATGTAGATTTTGGACGCATTCCTTTGTTAAAAATTTTCCACTCTCTGTATACGCCAATGAAAATTTTTTACTGTATTATGCTCTGAATCGCAGTAAAACGTATTTAACTATTCATTCTCGTTTAACATTAAAAATGTGGGTAAACTAAATCTTCTGAAGTAATTACGTTCTTAACATAAAAATACGAAGCGCTTATTAAGCATTTTCTTTAGGTAATTGTCCTTAAAGTGTCGTTATATCTCATGTTTTGGAATCTTAAAGTTATACGAGGATTTTTGAATGTAATGTGTAATTCAAATTGTTCTGCTAAAATACAATTAGGAAAGAATTGTTTAATTATTTAATTGAATAAACATTCCATACAAATATTCCACTTAAGAATGTTAATGTAGCATGATCTAGATTCTTTTAATAGAAATTTAACTACTTTTCTGTGCTCGTATATAAAATGAAATGACTGAAGATGAATCTTTCCGCTCAATGACATTTATTGTATCATTTTCAAAAGGGCCATTAATGCATAATTTCATCACGAGATTTTCATAAAGTTTTCGCTAATTTTGAATATTCTCTTCATATTATCTGGAGTTAAATTTATCTATTTCAAAATGAAACTATTCGTATTCATACTAAAAAAGATGTTACTAATGTCGCTTTTTAGGTTCTTATAAAAATTAAGTGAATGGATATGATGATACGTTTAAGAAAGAAATGTTGAATCAAAAACGTTAAAAGGTCTAATTAAATGATATCAAAAGGTCAAAATTTTCGCAGATATAGTAATGTTAAAATTTCTAAGATCAAAGACAGGATAAAGTGCCATGCTTAGGAAGGTCTCGTCAACGCCTCGACTATTGATCTATCGCCAATGAAGATTAAGAGGCAGCTTAATTTTCTTTACCCCATTGTAAAAAAAATAGCAGCTTTTAATCAAGTTTTCGGAATACCTCTTAAAGTAATATTTTTCCAAAATTTCAAAATAAGCTTGAAATTTGAAAAACTGAAAATATTGATCCATCGTTTTGCCGTTTGTATAGAATTTTAACCACCGCTGAACGTCTTCCATTCTACTATCACATTTGATGAATAAACCATGTCTCCTTAAATCCCAAATGCTGAAAATTATGCATATTATGCATTTTATTAATGAGCTCATAATCGGAGTCTGAAGATGCATTTACTAATTTTGCAATAAACCGTTTCCAAGAATTAAAATGTTTCCTAATACACGGTGACTAAAACAGAACAGCATACTCTAAATCAGCGATTCTCAACCTGCGCTCCTGCGGACCGGCACCGTTCCCCAAAAATAATACCAGTCTGCAATAGTTGACCGGGGCTCAGAGATTTTTACCAGTACACGGAAAGAAAGGAAAAAAAAAAAAAAACATCATGAACATAAAAATTGTATTCTATATGAGTTACGTGCATTTTTTTAAAATTTTCTTATCTTGCTATGTTTTTTAGCAACGTTTATTACTTTTGTATAATTATTGCAATAACCTCATTCTCAACACTTAATTTGTTTTCAAACAGTTTTTTTACACGAAATAAAGTTTTGTTTTTAGATTAGTTAAATCATTTACTATTACAATTATTTTGTAAAAAAAAAAAAAAAAAACCTCAGCCGTTCGCAAAAGTTTTTTCACAAGTATTTGACAGTTTTTGAGTCGATTGGTTATTTTTTATTTTTTTTGCAAAAAAAATGCATGTTTTTTTTTTTTTTTTTTTTTTTTTTTGAAAAAAGAAAAGAAGAAGAGTAAAGCATTAACGACCTGCAAGTGTTTTTCAAAAGCTATAGCCGGATCGTGGGTCAAAAAAGGTTGAGAAACGTAGCTCTAAATTAGGTTTTACACAATTTGTGTTTTAAGGAAATAGTAGAATTATGTGAAATACACCATTTGACAAACCACCAAATTTTGCTGGCTTTGTTACTTGATATACTACACTAAAGAACTGACTTAATGAGACACTAGGATCAGCAACTGTTTATACTTCGCTAATTATGAATTGCAGTAAATGATGGAATACCTCCTTATTTCCATAATCAAAATAAAGCACTGTCGTTTCCCAAGACTCAATGACATACCCCACTTAACTGCCTACCTCGAAAAGAGGTACAACATCTCTCGAAGCTCCTTAACTTCTACTTCATTCTTAACAGTCCACATAACTTTGACTTCATCTACCAAAATATCGGTATCCCCAGAAAGCTATCAACTAATCTAATTAATGGAATTATAAACAAAAGTGAACCTTTGAATAAACCTTAGGGAGCATCACTTAAACATAAATGCACTAAGAAGGATTACCCATAAAAACTATTCTTTGTCGGTTCCCAAATTGTAGTAAAAATTTCCTTCCCATTCCTCAAACGAACAGTATTGCTTTACAGAGCATCATGCGGTACTTTGTCAAAAGCTTTTTGACAGTCAATGTCAAGTATGCGTGTAATAATTTTCTGCGTTTTTAATGTTGCTTTCGCAAGGTTTATTTTAATCTGAAAGGTATTGTTGCATTTCTTAATAGTTTTGGTTATTTAACTACAGTAAATACTATATAAGAAAATTTGATTTTATAGAACTATGCTAGAATAGTTATTTATGCTTCCTAAATAACAATAATAATAACTAGAGGATCCGACAGACGTCGTTCTGTTCAAACTTTGTCAATTGGAAAGTTGAGAAATGTCAATAAATTATCAAGTGTTTCAACCGTTTTGTTGAAAAAATAAGTAAATAGAAAATGTTTTAAGCTGCTTGGTGTCAGAATGGTATATTTATTACAACTTGATTTATCCAGTACCCACTGAGCAGTTGTTTTATCAACTATTTTTTCTCGCGTACTTCAAAGATCTTCAGAGTATGTATGGTTTGTTCCTTTAGCCATACTCGAAGAATAAAAATCATCCTCAGATATCAAGTATAAAAAAAACAACTTTCCTTTCTAGTAAAAACAGGAAATCCCGCTGCAACGTCCTCCATACTAAAAATAATAAAACAATCGAATGGATATCGTTTAAAAAATGATAAATGCCAAAACAGTTCCCTTAATAAGCGAAAATCACCCCCCTCCCGATGTAAAATAAACGCTTTCTTCAATTAAATAGACTAAAAAGTCATTAAAAACCAAAAACAATTCTTTGCAATTTAAAATATTTCACCAAAAGAACAAAAGGTACAATAAATTACATTAACAATAGTAAACAAATAATCACGCAGCTGTATTGTTATGGCCAAGGTCGTCAAGCCACCAAGTTCTTGTAATCCAGCCAATCAGTGAGCGAAGCGAACTCCGACCGATTAGCGGTCCCATCTTTTGAACGAAAACTTCATATATTTGCATAATTTGTTCTTTCCACCGAAGATTAAAAAAATCTTCCACTGCACTGATCTTGTTGTACAGAACTACCCTGTTGTAATTTATCTGCACGAAAATAAAATTTATTTCGTCTTCAAATTCCACCATCTCTTCCTTTAATAATGTACTGATTAGTTTGATAATCCTTAAAGTATTTTTGCCATTGATGCCAAAACTCAGATGGATTTGAACCGAGAAACAAATGTTATTATGTACGGTACTATCCGATCATTTAGTTAGGAAAAACTAAAGCACCAACCCGGTCACATGGTTTAACTACGACGAAAAATACACGTTTTGCGTGAACCTAGTGAAAGAAATTCGATTTCTTCCAGTACTTTACTTTAAAATATATCTCTGGACCCAAAAACCGTTTCTTTCAAGAAATGAAGGCTTCAATCCCCCTCTCTGCGTTTTATCTATTCTCAATTGACATGTCACAGTAGGAAATTTCATTAGAAAAAGCAGAGCTGGCTTTCTTATTCTCCTTTGGCAATGCGTTAAATATTTATTTCAATTCTCACTCAACAATAGGTTAAAATAAATATTAATCATTTGGGAGATATAACCATCGAATTTTTAAATTAATTAATTACTTAACAAAAACGTTTCCTATTCGATCCAATGCGCTTCGAAACCATGCTTGCCACAACTTAATTACCCACAAAAAAAAAAATTTATCAAAATTGGTCTAGCCGTTTAAAAGCCTTATGGTGACAAACGTCCGCACAGAAGATTTTTAAATATTAAGATAGTAAATGATTAATAATAAATAAATAAACCGATGATGTCTGCGTTGTGATTAGGGGTTTCCGGAGCAGAGTGAGACTTAGAGTTCATCGACATACAGGGATTTTTTTGGATTTTTGAATTAAGATTGGTAAATTTTGCTTCTGTTTGCCATCAAATGATCGTTACTGTTCTGATTTCAGGTAAGCAATAATTATTTTCTGACTCTCACATGCAACTATTTTTAACATTTTATTTTATAAATAAAAATCAACCATTTGATATATTTAATTGTTCTACCGATGTAGCTTATTTTTATTCAGAATAATTAAAATAGACTCTGAACAAACTCCTCAAAATATTGAATTGGAAAAAAAAGTCGGAGTGGGGTATAGCGAGAGAGTCGTATTTGGGATGCAGTGAGATTGTTCCATTCTGACCCATCCTTAATTCTGATTCGAAAGGGACGTTTTTCATCTTAGTTTATGATCTAAGAGTTTAGAACTTGATGTTCATTTATTTAAAATGCATTTTTAGTTCATTAAAAATGAGAAATGGACACCGTAAGGAGAAAATCCGGATATTTTCTGACGATTAATTGAGAAATACTTTGGTAATGTCTCATTCCAAGTTACATCCCAGATATCGTAGATCATAATGATGTGCGTAATATAAATAAAACTGGTCCAAACAAGCCATCTTGCTTTGGTGTAACAGTGAGTGTTTTCTTATGTTTTTAGAGCTTTAGAGGTTATCCAAATTAGAGGAAGAGAGAAAATTTGATTAACGAAGAAAGAGTGTAAAAAGGGTAAAAGTATCATTGCAACTGATGTTCCTGCAAAACACATTTTGGGGAAGGAAACACACAAACTGGAGAAATAAAAACAATGTCGAATTATATAGGAAAAATGCATGATAATATGACAAAATTGATGAAGATGAAAATAGTAAATTTAGGATTTAATAATTTATCTGATCATTGTGACATGTGCGAAAACCTAACTTCTGGGTCTAAGGAGCTAGGTCGTGAACTGTTTGAAGAAGACTTTGTTCTCTTAGAACGGAGTCAAACAGAAATATTTTTATGTTAAATGTTCTAAATTCAGCTGATCCATTTGACCATCTCTACCAGACGTTGCATTCGCTCCGAATAAAAGTATTAAATTGTTGCTAACCGCTTCTACGAAAAGAATAGTTGCATAGTAAATCAATCTTTTTTGTGGTTTGAAAAAATATTCTTCTTAAGAAGTACGATGAAGCTTGAATCTTTAGTTAAATGTGATTCAGTTTTGATTTAAAACGTTGAGTATATTCTCTCACTCAATCCTTAATAATGTCTTCTTGTGCCCCGTCACCCATGCTCAGAGCTGCTTCGTCCCTATGTGCAAGGTAGTGCGCGCACGACGGCGCCGGAGCCAAAAAGGCGCCAAGCTCTACCAACCAAAAATGCTCCAAATGAAGGGGGGGGGGTGGACTCTATTAAAAAAGAAAAATTGAATTTTTTATTACGGCGGCTACATTAATGGCAGCGGTGAAATTATACAACTCATTGCAACAATTAATCCGTCTCGCTGAGAATCTGAAGTGGAAAATTAATGACTTGCTGTGTCTAAACATGCTATTCTAAAGCGCACTGTAAACAAGTGACTTTAATCTTTAACTAATGCATACATATATCATTTTCCTTCTTAATATGGAGCTGCTATTTTGGTATGTCTTCAGAACCCAAGATTGAGCATATGAGGCGCAAGAAATGTTATTCCCTATTTTGGTTCTTGGTAATACATAATTTGTGCAATTATAGTCTTTTTGTGAGTTTTAATTCGTAGTAATTCCACTGCTTTGTCTTATCATACATAAAAAAATACGGTAAGCACATTTGCATATTATTTAGATGTGCGTAATATTTATATATTGTAGACAATAATTTAAGTTAACTTTTTAGTTTCGAAAAGTAACGATTTGACCACAATTACTCGATTCTCCTCCCCCCTTTTTTTATCTTTTTAACTATTTGTGTATTAAAATTAAAAAAAAAGCTTTGGAGAGGCTATGTATTTGTTTTTGGTATTAAATTCAATGTCTTTTGTAACGGTTCCGTATTTTAGAATTTTTGATTTTACCGGAAATGATTTCAGTTTCAGATTTCAAGAGATAATATAATCTACGTCAATTTATAAATTTATTCAGTACTCCGTTGTTATGCTATGATAGGCACAAAACTAATAACTATTTATCAATTAGAGAGTAGAGACATGTTTATAGCGGAGTTACCTTTGATATTTAAAATATTTTCTTTTTCAAAAACGCATTAGCATATCAAAGGCCAGGATTCGTCAAACCGAGCCCGGCCAAAAAAAAAAAAAAAAACCGCCAGTTTTTTTCAGGAAGGCATATTTGAAAAAATCCACTATCTTGGTAAAGCGGTTTTTTTCAAACAGTTCCTAAATTTTGAAACATTTATTTCAGAAAAAAAAACTAAATATTGATCTAAACGAAGTCCAGAAATAGACATCTTGCTTTTTCTGGACAGTGTACCAAATATTAGAAAGCCGTTTCTCACTTTATTCTTGAAGAACTTACTAGACAAAAATAAAAAATAATTATTTCAATCAATTTTATTTTTTTCGGTAAAATGTTTTGATTAACTGAAATTGGCCACCTCTTTTTCTTGCAGTTCAATGCAAGGTTTGCAAGAAAAAAAATCAGACTTCAAAAGTTAATTTCAATTGCCCCTCCCTTTCATCCACCCTTACTCGAAATAACTTCGAGACATAAAGTAAAATCGTACACTGAGTTCAAAATTAAAAATTTACAGATTGTTTTTCTTTTGTCAAATTTAATGCTAAACGTATTTTTTCCAAAGTACACTTGTCTACAAAACCTTACCCCAAGTTGTAACTATATTTTGTTTGAACGTTACTGCATAAAGGCACTTAAAAAACTCTTATACGATGCAAACGATCAGGTTTGGCGTTGGTCTGCCCAAGCTTGGGGTACAGTGAGACAAAGTTATATTTTTCCTTTTTTTAAAATATTATTTACAAAACTTTAAATGACAAAGAAAGTGTTTGTGTCTCAGAAGATTGTACACTCAAGTTGCAATACAAATCAGCCTTACAATTTTTCTTGAATTATTAAATGTTTAAAACTTTCTTGAATTTTATATTT
The DNA here is from genome assembly GCF_026930045.1 of Uloborus diversus. Lineage (NCBI taxonomy): Eukaryota > Metazoa > Arthropoda > Arachnida > Araneae > Uloboridae > Uloborus > Uloborus diversus. The sequence goes on along the minus strand of NC_072734.1, from coordinate 154,002,952 downwards.
TGTGTTCCGACCAATAACTTTTTTGTTCATTTATTCCATGCATTTTTGTAATTATCTTCTTTGTGGCAGCAATCCATCCTTGATAGAAGATTTGACAATTAAATTCCCAGAAACCATTACATTTTCCTTAAAAGCTCTTTTTTGAACATAAATATATGTTTTTGTATAAGGGCAATTGTGTTTTAATTTCTATTATGAAAAGTAATTACTGTATGTTTTATTTATATGTCTAGTTCCTTGCCTTTCGTTAAGTAATTTCCCTGGCATGTTTTTTTCTTTGCAATACTATTACTTCCATATTTGGACCTCTAACACAAAAGTTAATTATTAACTTTAAATTTAAGTACAACTACTTCAGAACACAAGTAACACACCAATACCAACTTAATATTTGCAATTAATGTATAACTAATAATTTAGCAATGCTTACGACATCGCGTGCAAAGCCGATAGTAAATATTTGAATTAGAATGTTAAATATTATATTTCAAGTATACTTTTGACAACAGATCGATTCTTGAAATTAATGCCTATGCGGTAATGTCTCAAATACAGCGGAACACGTGCTTCACGATTGTCACAGAGAAATATTCAAATATGGTGACATCAGCTAATAATATTTCCTGAAAATGTGGTGCTATTACAAATTTCAAATCGCAAAAGTCAAATCGCTAGCATTTGCCTTTAAGTTGGAGTTCCCAGAAAAGTGTCTTTATACAGACATATTTTTAAAAAATTGACAAAATGTGCTCAAATGCACTAAGGGGACAGTGGACCTTGAAAGTTTTTTCTTTTATTTATTAATATTGAAATATGAAACTGAGCATAAAAGTAAGTAAGTTTATTAGCATGTAAAATATCAAGCAAAAAGAAAAAACTGCAAAAAAATAAAAATTTAATAAAAATTAAAAAATTTTGAAACTTGAAATAATAATTTTAAAATGCTCCATGCGACTCAATTTTTGCTTTTTTTTTCAAACAATTGGCAATGTTCTGTTCTCTGATAGAATGCAAAGAACTTTGGGTATCCATTTAAGGATTGGTCCATTATTAACTGCACACTATTTTTTTTCGCGTAAAGCAAGTTGTTGTTGCGAATATTACATAAAAATCGAAACCTTAATATTTTTAAGCAACATAAAATTCTCTTAAACCTCAATGCATATCCAGTTTTATCAAACTACTACCAAAGTAGCATATTCTGAAATTTGAAGCATATCGAACAAAAATTAAGTCGCATGGAGCTTTTTTCAATCTGTGTCAGCATCGAATTTTCCAATCCGAGATAAATGACGTTAAAGTCTAATTTCACCTATATTTCATGATCTTCGTATTTTAATACCTCCCGATAGATATTTTCACGATGACTAAATATTTGACATTAATACCAATGTAAGAATTTATTGAAACTTAGTTTACATGTTTGACACTTAGTTTTACTTAGTTTTTCGACTTTTTTTTGCATGTTTTACAACCATTTTATTCGAAAACACGCTCTGTTTACTTTTTTTGAAACGTTTATAACTTCGCGATAAAACATCAGACCAACAAGAGGTTTTTTTCATACGATTCAGCAGACTTCATATATTGTTACTTCTGTGGAATAAAAAAAATCATATTTTTGACCGATTTGAGCTATTTGGAAGGTCTACGGTCCCCAAAGTTAACATCTGCAAAATATTAGAGGAAGTGGTGCAAATAAGGAAAAATAACCTGTACGGCTTATGAGGCGTTGCACTTTTGAGGTGAACGCTCAACTTTTTACTGTGTTTGATTAGTAAGCCTGTAGGAGCGTTGGTAGTCAACTCGTGGTTTATTATCAGTGAAGTCGTTGTTTTAAGTTTTTCTTGATTTTTCAAACTTTTGAGGTAAGTCTTTAAGGTTGCTTTAACTACATAGTCCATTAAGCTATTTCTTAGTACTAAGGCAGTTATTGGTTAAGCAAAAAATACTCTACAATCTGATACAATTAGGTGGATTCCTAGCTTGAAAATATAGTGTAGTTTTATCTTCATAGTTCAATATGGCTATGCTGGTAATGTGTAAGTCATTTTCATTTTTGCGGGGAAGCTTGTTCGAATGATGTTTAAGGGGAACTTTGGATCAGATGTTTGGTTTGTGAGTCTTGGTGTCATACTTTGTGCACTGGATGTGTAAATGATTATTACATTTGTGACTTTTGCAAGTGAACATTTTATTTTATTTCTTTATTTATTTATTTTATTTTTTATCAAAAATTTTAATTCTTAACCCTTTGCATTAGTTTTGCTATGAATAATAAATACACATTTAAGTATGAATTTTTTTAGTTCTTTTCATCCAGAAATCTTTTTATCCAGAAAACAAATGTTTAAACATTACCAGCACATTTTGAAAATCGGGTAAAATATTCAATTTATTTTTAACTATTATTAATACAATGTAAACGTAATGTTTTGTACAAAACCAAAAGCGGTTATTTTTATAATCTTTCTTGGAAATGTTTTCCAGAATTTAAACAAATTTCATTGATAAAAAAACTAGATACACCAAAAATTAAAACAGGGTTTCCACATTTGCACTACTTCCTCTACAAATTGAAAATTTTTCCAATTCTAGTTCTCTTTAATGTATACTTTGACTGTAGAAGATAGTTCAAAAGATCAGCGAAGCACCCAATATATACTTTGTACTTCCTCATCAGCTAAAAAAGTGCACCTCAAATGCTTCAGCAAATTTTAATGAGTTCATAATCATATACGTGTGCTTCATTATGTCTGAAAAATCACATAATTGACTTTGAAGGACTTCATTATACGTGAAGAGAACATTTAATTCCTAAAGTAAAAGACTGTTTCAAAGGATGTAAAATTCGTCAGTAAAAAATTGTTTCATTTGAGGGATAAAGCAACAGAAGATACACAAATAATGTGGAAAATAACGGAAGTAGTTCAAAGAAACATATTTTCGAAGATATAACTTCTTATCCTACGCCATTAGTAAAACACTCTTCTTAATTAGTTCAAACTCTTACATTAACTTTTACATAGTTAATTCAGTTATCCATCCCAATACAATACTACTTAATGACTCTCCTGTGGTTATTCATAAGATACTTGCTAATTAAATTTGCTGTTCTGGCAATTAAAGACTAGGATTTAAAAAATGAGCTTTCTAGATAGCTTAGGGCGTTTTCATTTGGCTAATGTGTTTTCACTGCCAAGAAAATTAGATCAATAAAACAAATATGAAACCAAAACTTTGTAAATTGACTCGTTGTTCTGGAAAATGACAATATGTGCACTAGAACTATCCGTACAAATATCCATCAAAATATAATTTTGCATTTATTGTAATTTTTATGTTTGACTTGACACTCATTTTATTGTTTATCAGTAGGTTTTATAATTAATATATATTCAAACGTTCATATCTTTACTAAAAATAAAGCGGAAAGTCTCTCTGTATGGATGTCTGTAGGATGTCTGTGATGCGCATAGCTCCTAGACCGTTCGGCCGATTTTCATGAAATTTGACACAAAGTTTGTTTGTAGCATGGGGGTGTGCACGTCGATGCGATTTTTCGAAAATTCGATTCTATTCTTTTTCTATTTCAATTTTAAGAACATTTTCCGGAGCAAAATTATCATAAGATGGACGAGTAAATTAAGAAATTATCATGACGTGGAATGGGAGAGCAAATGAACATAGCCAATTGGCGAGAAATTCGTCATCCATTATTTGTAAATATACAGGCGAAGTGAATGACCTTTTAGTTTTCAACTACGGGCAAAGCCGAGCGGGTACCACTAGTATATTCATAAAATTGAAATAGTTACTATCCAAGGCATTGTATTATTTTTCTGCTCCTAACTTCGTGTTTTGATAAATAGCTTTGGCTGTTTATTTTACAAGAGTTACCGGTTACTGCATTTTGCGGTATACGTCGGATATATATCATAACAGAAGTACAGGTGCCCCGTATTAAGAAATGCAACCTCGTGGGAATATTTTTCCTACTCATTTGAAAATTTATTTGACTTAGTTTTTAAAAAAAATCCGATAAATGGATTAATGGTAAATAAGAAGGAAATACTATGTTTTTGTGCTCAAAATAAAACTAATAAATTGCATTCAAGTTGAAAGGGAAACTTCTGTTCAAAACGAAAGCTAACGATCAGGATTTGGCTTTGGGGCAATCATCCCACTTCTTAAAATAAATATAATTTCAGCAGATTTTGCATGTCCTCAGCATTTGGAGTAATTTGCACAGTAAATTTTTTGCATTAACAGCGTTGATGACATCAGTGACAGACATAGCGCTGATCTTTTTAACGACTGCTTGCGTAGTACCTTAAAAGTTAACTAATGGTTCTTGAAACAGAACCAGCGAAAGCGTCAACCTTACCCATTTATTCGCTTGTGATCCACACTATCTAGTGTTTACAGAAAAATACATAAACAAACGAAATTTTATTGTAAATAAATATTTCAGTCTTAAATATACATCTCAATTACGTCATTATTCCTCCCAGATGCCTTTGCGTTACCATCAAGCGGTTAGTGCATGAGTAAGAATGGCTGCAATTTGTAGTGCAGAAAAAAAAGAGTTTAACAAGAACTGTTGCTTAACCTTTTTTTTTCTTTCTTTTTACAAAATATATGGAAAACACAGGCACTTCGAAACGTTCTATCTGAACTTTGGCAACTATTTTTTCGAAGTTTCAATTCCGTGAAAACCAAACCAATTCATAATTCATTTACGTAAAACCTGTAAAGTTGACCACCTGTATAAGTTGATCGCTTTTTTCAGGCACGAAATTAGCCCTTATCATATAAATCAACCTCTGTAAGTTGACCACCTGTTTAAGTTGACCACTAAAGTAGTGTTCCGCAGGTGGGGAACTTACACAGGTTTCACTGTAACTAAATTCGTGTTTTCCAATGCATACTATGTAATTTTTCCTTTTCCTCGATAAGATTTCCATTCCAACAATGACAAGTGGGTGCAATGATTCACACTTCCATTTTTACTCAAGAAAAATATATTTTGAACTTTTTTTGATGAAAGTTTGATTCAAACCATTACAGATGAGACTAATACAAATGCACAACAATGCATTGAAAGACAATATCTAAAGCCAAAAAGTCAATCAAAAATGGTGCCTACAAATGATAAGGAATTGAAAAGCTTTTGTTGCTCTGTTTTCCTGGGTATTAAGACCAAAGTCTCAACGTTTTGATAAAAAAAGACGCGTCTTAAAACCCACTTTCCCTCACCTTTTAACAATATTTGTCTAGGGAAATAGCTTCATGAGAAACCGCTTCACTCAAAATTATTTTAGTTTGTTGTCATTCTCTTTTGTTGTTCTTGCTTTTCCTTCAGCGAAATTGGGCTGCCTTTGCCATTGTTTGCCAAATCGTTTTCAAATACAGACAACTGCATAATAAACTCATTTCAATAGCGGAGCTGCTGTTTACTTTGGAAGGAACACTTTCAAAAAGGCTCGAATATGTAGTTCTTCAAAGTATAAGGATATATATAAGGACACTGTTGGGCAAAGTAAATTTACCTTTTTCAAAGTGAACAAACGGAAAATTTGCTTTGAAAATAGTTGTAAATAAAGAAAGAACAATGTAAGTATTTTATAATAAAACTTGCCTTGAAATAATGTTTATCAGTTTTGGCATTAAATTTGTAACGTCAAAAAGGTGAAAGTTTTTCAATTTAAAAATTCTTGAGGCAAAGTAAAAACTAGAATATTTTTTTTAAGAAGCATATAGCTAAAATATAAACTCTATATCTTTAATGTGGTTGGTAATGATTTCTTTGTTGCATACGATCGAGAAAAATTCAATGATTTAAATATGTGTAACATATAGTTGTTTTCTATTATTTAACAAATAAAATATTGGTTACCAATTTTAGGACATAAGCAAGGCTTGTAAAATTATTTTCATTTTTTTTCTTCTTGATTCTGTTTTATGACGGCAAAACTTGGTAGTTTCGACTGTAATAAGATCCAAAAAATTCGTAAGGAAGATGTAGAAGATGCGATATTGTCGACCACAAAGTACTAGTTTTTTTCTCTTATATAGGCTATTTAGCTTGCTATAATAAAAAAAAATTACCTTTCTAATTTTACCTTTTCAAATACAGACAACTTCATAACAAACCAAATCCTATAGCGGAGCTGATGTTTATTTTGGAAAAAATACTTTTAAAAAGGTTCGAATATGTAGTTCTTCAAAATATAAGGATATCTATATATATATATATATATATCTATATATCTATATATATATATATATATATATATATATCTATATATCTATATATATATATATATATATATAAGGACATTACCTTTAGGACATATATCTTTCACTTATTTTCATTTGTTTGAATTTAAAAAATAAAAAATCCTGTCCCGTTTCAAAATATAAAAGATAAGTAATAAAGAAAAAATTCTAATATATGTACGTCAAATAAGAGCTAAAGAAAAATAAATGGCGTGTACTTTTCTGATTAAATATCTTTTTATGATTTTAGTGTTGAATATCCCAAGCTTTACTTTTGTCTTGTTAACGGCTATCTTATTCCAATCATTTCCTACTTTTCATTTCCTTAAAAAATATTTTATCAGATCCTTTAAAAAGCTTAATATCAAATAGTCTCTACATAAAATAAGCTGGAATGGAGAATAAAAAAATAATACTAGCAGTAGAAAAATATGTCCTTAAAAAAGTTCTTCAATTTTCCGTTTTTTTTTCTTTTCGATAAAAAAGAAAACCACGTAAATGTTATTAGGTAAATTAATAGTTTATAAAAAGCTCTAAGAAGTCCCATTAGTAAAAAAAACGTTAATGTGGGTTTTTTTCTTTTTCTCTGGTATTATATATCATAATTTAGTTTAAACCAGTTTAATATCTTTTTTTTTCTTTTTTTTAGGCGCAGAATTTTAGGCAAGTCGTGCGCGATAAATCCAAACTGTTAGTTGTTGACTTATTTAATTTAAGTATTTACCATTAGTTTTTTAAAATTTTATCCGTAATAGCAGAGGAAAGGGATATAAATGGTCGAAGTCATTGGCCAAATATTAACTTGTGAAAATCATTTTTTCGTATTTAAATTCTTGAATGATACATATAGTTCGGTACTACACAAATGTGTTACATCCAATCTTGCGTATGTTAGCATAATTACAAGCTTTATATATATATATATATATATATATATATATATATATATATATATATATATATATATATATTAGGGTGGTCCTTATTTATATGGGAAAATATTTTTTTCGGAATTCAACAAGTGACGCCCCCTCGCTTTGTGACACTATGGGAAAAAGTAACGTGTGCAAAATTTGAACTCCATCGGTCAATAATAACACGTGCCCCTAGGACGTTGAACTTAAGCACTATTGATAATTTTCACACAAATCTGCGAGTTTTTATTTCAGACCCAGTACATCGTTTCTCCTAGGTTTGGAAAATATTTTTACAGAGCGATAGCACTGAAATTAATCTTTTAAATTAATTTACATGATCTAAAGATTTTACATTGAATAAGAATGAAATAATGCTTTAGAAACTTTACCTTAATAGTATGCTTTTCTCAATGTATCTCGAACGTGTGTATATTTTTCCGATAGTCTTGGACATTCTGTAAAATAAATTGCTTTTGTGACTCATATTTGGAAAATTGTTTGTGCAATTCTTCGATTAATTGTGCTCCTCTTTCAGTTGTATCATTCACAACTTTTAGCATTATAACGATCTTTCTTCCCTTTAAATAGATTCCTTCATTTTGCCATAAATCAGGATCAAGTAGGAAAACATCTTTTGGTATTTGTAACGTATCAAACAGTTTTATTGACTTGTAATTGATTCTATAAAGGGGAAAATCTTTACTAAGAATGTATTTCAATTCATCTACTGTTATATAAACTTTTTTATACAGCATTTTTTGGAGTAGTCTTTTTCTATCTTAAAAGTTAATTCCTTCATCCAGTACAGACAAAGCTACTAGTTAATACCCTAAATACGAAAAGAGATTTATGAATTTTCCAATCGCTGCTTCTGCTGCATGTTTGTTATCATTTTGTACGCTGCTAGTTTTTTTTTTGGTGCATTATATTATTTAAAGGAGCTTCGATTGGGTTGCTGCAAAAAACTACATCTTCATACAGCATTTAACTGTAAAACAGCATTTAAGGGCTTTCTCCTCATGTAAGGTCAATTTAAATTGTTTCCTAAATGTATACATTTTCAAACAATAAATTCCTTTTTCCACCCATCTGGCTCAGGGATAAGCTCCCGGTTTGAGAAAACATATCCCTCTAGGAGGGAAAATATAGTTTCGAGGATTTTTTGAAATTTATATTTTAAAAATTAAAAATTGCACAAACATTTAAGTACATTTATAACTAAATAACAGAAAATTAAAATATAATTGTCATTTCTTATATTTATAGCATTGAAACCTAGCGACCCTATTTGCCACACACCTGTTACATACGCAGAAAATTTTGTTAATCAACACCCCCAAAGTCTGGACGGGGCAATTTGTTGTTATCAAAGGTCATTCATTAACGGCCTAGGCCATTCATTAATAGCCTTTAGAATCCCTTGTGTCCATCTTGGTGGAAAGAAATGTTCCCCTGCCGCTTAATTTGAAACGAGCTCAGAAGAGCGGTATATCTGACCCAAGGCCATTGGTGTACATGTACCGCCTGCAACATGTAAAATTTTACATAGTGAAAGTGAAAGAATGGTCAGTCTGGAAGTAGCAGCAAATATTGCGGTTCAAAATCACTGTAAATATGAAACGTAAGAATATTTTTACGTTAAAATGAGAAAATCCACAATTTTTTCTTCGAAACTAAAAAAAGAGGGCCCTAGGGGCACGTGTTAATATTCATGGATTGACTTAAAATTTTGCAAGGCTTATTTATTTGTATAATGGAACAAAATGAGGGGGCGTAGCGTAAAATATCAACAACTTCAAAAATAAGGACCACCCTGATATATATATATATATATATATATATATATATATATATATATATATATATATATATATATATATATATATATATATATATATATATATATATATATATATATATATGTATATGTATATATATACTTTTGATAATTTTCCACAAATATTTGAGTTTTTACTTCAGACCTCGTACATCATCTTTCCTAGGTTTGCAAAATATTTTTACTGTGAGACAGCACTAAATTTAATCGTTTTAATTACTTCATATCATCTAAAGATTTTATATCGAACAAGAATGAAATTGTACTTTAGAAACTTTACCTTAATCTTACGCTTTTCTCAATGTATCTGAATCATGTGCATTTTTTCTCAATAGTTTTGGACTGTCTGTAAAATAAATTGCTTGTGTGACTCATATTTGGTAAACTGATTGTGAAATTCTTCGATTAATTGTGCTCCTCTTTCATTTGTATCATTCACAACTTTCAGCATTTTAACGATATATCTTCCCTTTAAATAGCTTCCTTCATTTTGCCATGAGTCAGCATCAAATAGAAAAACATCTTTTGTTGTTTGTAACTTATCAAACAGTTTTATTTTTTGTAATTGATTCTATAACGAGGAAGATCTTTACTAAAAAAAGTGTTCCGAATCATCTACTGTTATCTGAAATTGTTTATAAAGTCATCAAACACGTCTTCCTTATCACGAACATTTTTTGGAGTAGTCTTTTCCTATCTTCACAGTTAATTAGTTCATCCACTACGGACAAAGCTAATAGTTCATCCCCTAAATTACATAAGTGATTACCGAATTTTCTAATCACTGCTTCTGTTGCATGTTTGTCATCATTTTGTATGCTGCTAGTTTTATAGACACATTATATTCTTTAAAAAAGCCAAGATTGGGTAGCTGCGAAAAACCATATCTTCATACAGCATTTAACTGTAAAACAGCATTTACGGGCTCTCAATTCATGTAAGGTCAAGGGTTAAATTTATTCTTAAATATGTGAATTTTCAAGCAATAAATTTCTTTTGCAACCCATCTGGTTCAGGGATAAGCTCCAGGTTGCCAAAAACATATCCCTATAGGAGGAACTTCACCAGGAAATAGTGTTACAAGTTATGAGAATTCTCTGTAATCATTCTCAATTCCGCTTTTTACAAACAATAATATGTCATCAACTTCGCCTTGTAGAATTTGAGTGGTATGTGTACTTTATTGAAATGTTATAAGTTGTGAAGGGTGGAGATCGTCCCACAAAATTTTAAAGCGCTTAAATAACGGAATATCGAGTCTAGAACTAAGAAAGGCAAGAATTTCTTTAAAAAAGCACTGTTCAAGTGCATGATGATAGCAATACAAATGCAATATATCACCGTTCAGTTTTCGCTCTAAAAATTGCATGCACAATTTAAAAGGCCGGTATTGCAAGCCGTTGTATCAAACACTACAGCTTGAACAGTTAACAATAAAGAGCAATCACCTAATATATCATATGCAACTGAAGAAATATCTCAATAATTCCGAGTAGCTGCTCAACATTGGGACCTGAAACTATCACGGTAAGCCTATCGGCGTTTTTTTTCCAGTTACATTTGATTTTACCTCTCGAAGATTTTCTCTTGCTCTGTTAAGAGATGTAGAATTGATCATAAGGTCATTTGGATTTAAAGTTACTGCATCTACATAGGCTGTTGATAAATGAACAGCAGCTTTGTCCTTAATATGGCATTGTCTAACAGTGTGATAAAAGCCGAGCAGATATCAATAGTTGTCAAGCGTGTTTGCGTTGTGGTAGACCAGATATAGAAAAATATTTCAACAAGTTAGGATAGATATCCATTTTAGTTTTTAAATCTCTTGAATTGCACGAATAATTTTAATGATAATAAAGTTAAGGTAAGTCGGGAGAAGATGCAAGTTGGGGGAAGACGCAAGTTTGTTCATAATACGTCTCTGCGTCGTTAGATGGCAATACTGATCCACTTGTGTGAAGTGTCTGGTCCAATATCGGATGTGGCTTGACCATTTGGTTGAATTCATCGTTTTTAATCGGCGTTATTTTTGATCTCATGAGCATTTAGCGTAGTGAGTACAACTTTTATAATATTCTGTTCCTCATACTTAAAGCTTATAAAAGTATTTGTTATTTTGAATAAGAAATTAGCAATACAAACGACTTACGCTTTATGTTATACACCCGATGCATCTAGAAACGGGCCATAACACTGCAGCAATAAGGATATAAGCATGTGTGGTATGTTCCCCCTATACTTGGGAGAAGATGCCACATGGTTCAGAAATAAATGAAATCAACTTTATTTTATTTCTTTTTTATTTTATAACACTAAGTAGTATCGTATAAAAAAAGAAAAGAAATGATTTGCATCCTTTCTTATGCTTTCGTTTAAGGCGTTATAACTTTTTATAAATAGAACTCTCATTTCATTACCATTTAGACAATGCCTTGAAACTATAAAAAAAGAACTGAACGGGTTTCTTGGTCTCAATCAAATTTATTGTAAGCTGTAGATGTAAAGAAAGCACGACAAACTGTGTGGGCTGCAGCAAAGATGTATGGAATTCCATATCGAACTCTGAAGCGACGCATAGAAACTTCAAACCTCACAAAAAGAGAACCAAGTCCTTTAAGTTTGTGGTTAACATTTTTTATTCATAATTTTACTCAACAAATAAACTGAACATTACTTTTCAATATGAATTTGTGGTGCGAACGTGGGACAATGATTCCTATTGTTAAGGCTGCTCTTCAGTGGGAAAGAAAAACGATCTCGCTTGAAAATGGGCTTTTTCTTTAAACGAAAGCAATGTTCATCAGTGAAGTGATTGACACTTCAACAACCAATAGAACGAGCGGTGGCCGATGAAAGTGTGGATCATGTGACCTGTCACATTTTGCAGGGGGACAGACCGGACGCTCCCCTGCTGTGCAGAGTAGTCGAAGGAGGTAATAGCTGACGGCGAAATGAAACCGCAGCTTTTTACAGACCCTTCCAAGGAAATTCTAATTCTTTCCCTCTTGAGTCTTGACTACATAGGTAAAAGAAAAATTACTCAGTGTAAAAGGCGCGGCATTTTGCAATCCCGCTTGTGATATTAATTTATTTGCATTCGCACTAAAATTAATTTTTGAAACGAAGATTTTTTTCCCCATTAATACGGTTCCTGATCTCATCTAGGAAAAATTAACGAATGAATGAATATTTGCAATAAATAAATTTATAAATTCGTTTTATTTTTAGAAAAATGTTCGTTATTGAAAATTGATAATATCAAAAAAGGAAGGAAAAAAAAAGATAGCCTACATGACCACACTGAATTTTAACGAAATGAACTCCAAATTCTAACAAAAAAATATTCTTTAAAAATGGATGATCCTACTTAATAAATCTGAAAAATCGAGTGCCGAATAAAAGTGGGGACTAACTAGTTATCGGTTGGCGAAATTCTTTCACTTCCTCTGCCTGTTTGCCACTCTCCCCAACCCCATCCGAGTTAGCAGAAAACATTCTTAAAAATGAAACTAGATCCTCTTTGCATAGTTAATACTTGATTGTACAATAAACATTAATGCCACTATTTAGTTACATTAACCTTTATTTGAACTGATAATATTTATATTTTAGTGCTAAATTAAATACTACTTTGTTGGTTAGTTACCTGTTTTACAAATGTAGTGGCGACTAGAAAAAAATGTGGCTACTATAAATACCTTTTCTCACCACTGGTGACCAGAAAATTCCCCTAATCTTTATCTTTGAATCCTTTTCTTTTTGAAAAAATATTTATTTATTTATCTAAGTACTATATGCAGATGAGAAGGCTACGATAGCATTTCTCAAGGGGTTGTTATGGTGAAAGTTCTTTCAAATTGAGCATAACAACGGCAAAGTCGCGGACGGCTACGGATAAGGATTTCCTGAATTTGAAAAATTAAAGATTTTTCTCTGATCTTTGTATGCAAGGGTGCTCACCCTGCTCCAAGCTCAAAGGCAAAAATCACTCCTTCCCCCACTCTCAATGTTTGTAAACTATCTTGCGTTGAAATTTTGCAATAAAACTAAACCTAGCACTTTTAGAGTCTCAGATTCCCAGTTACTAAATTCGGCAAAATTCATGAGGTATTACATGCACTATATGACCAAAAGTATTGGGACATTTTCAAAAATTCACAATTTTACGGATTTCTCAAAAAATAAAAGACCAATTGCTCTCTGCTCTGTAATTTTTTTCTCATGAAAAGTATACTCCAGACGTCAAATCCAATAACAATTAAGTCTGCTATTCATTTAGGGGACCAGCAACAAATAATCTGTTCTTATCATGAATCACTCTATAACGATGGCAGGAAAGTGTTGCCAGTTTGCTAACAATTCCTTACCATTCGTCGCCTATCCTAGAATTATAGAAATTCGGCTCATTAGATTGCTGATAACTTTTTTAAATTTAAAGAAATTGCGGTGGAATTTTTTTCATGGATTGTAGGATGTATCTGAGCTTTGAATTATGAACGTTATAAATTGCTATCTTTCGTGTCTGCGCAGTGAAAAATTAATAGCTTTAACTGTTCATATTTCAACAAATTTTCAATATTTTAACTTCAAATTTTATTATTATGTTTCTCTAAAATGCTGTCAAATATTTCAAAAGTTTAGTAACGTTTGACGAAATACTCTGCGTAATATAAGGCGAAAACCTTCAAACAAATTTTGCATTTTTGAAAGAAATGCTTATATTTCCATGGGTATAAGAGATACTTTCACAAAAATATAAAAATAAGTTTTTGATAGATTTTTAACTCATTTCTGAAAATTATAGCTTATTCCCAGCAATTTGCAATGAAAAATTATCAAAAAACTTTTTTACTCAATTTGTTGTCGGTCCCCTAAATGAATAGCAGACTTAATTTTTATTGGAAAATGACAACTAGAGTATACATTTTATGCGAAACAAATTATAGAGCAATTGGACTATTATTTCTCGAGAAATCCCTAAACATGTGAATTTTTGAAAGTGTCCCAATGCTTTTGGTCATATAGTGTATATAGTGCTTCTACTTCAACACATTGAGTTTTTATTAAAATTTTCTAATAAGTCTTGTGAGTGTCTGATCCTCGTTAGTTGTCATAATAAATATTAAGGGTTGTACTTTTTCTCAGGAGGCACGAAAATATTACCTACATGTATATCTGCCTGAAAAAAAAAAAAAAAAAAATCTCGAAATACTTAGATGAAAAAAAATCTCAACGCCTCGCTCTGCCAGATTTTAAAGTTTTTATCGCTCTGCCTCGTTTTCATGCATCTTGCATTTAATGAATCAATAATAAAAAATAAAAAAAGGGCAAGAAACAGATTTGCAGGAAATACATAAAGTTGAAACAAAAATGAAAATGAACAGCTTACATTTAGGAAAGCAATTATAGGTACAAGTAAGGGTTCACAATTAAAAAAAAAAAAAACAAGACAAACTTTTTCTTTTAAGTTCTGTGTTACGCACTTCTGTGCCGAAAAATTATCGTATCCTGTCTTCAGTCACAGAATAAAATGAATGTTCTAATCCAATGATTATCAAGTAATTTTCATTCGTATAGAACAAAAATCTTTTTTGAGATCCCACATTTTCCATTCTATTGACTCCTAGTAATAAGTAAATACAGCGAGAGAAAGGATTTAGCTTCTTGTTTAGGAGAGGGAACCATTTCTATATTTAATTAACATGATCTTTATCGTAAGCATACTATTTACTCAGAAATACTCCCTATTTTCCCAAGCACTCTGTTTGAGGGCTATGCCTTTTAATTTTCTCGAAAATAAAAATTTTCAAAATGCACTTTTAGACGATCTCTGGTAGTATTTGGAAGTAAGTAAGAGGTCCTGTGATCTTCCACCAGCAAATTTTTGAACTTGAAACGCCAAAAACACAATTTCAGGTTCTTCAATTCTGTTAGGAAACGGGGAGTTCGGAAGCTTTCCCCGAAATTTTTCGAAATAGTCTAAAAACGCAGTCTTAGTGTGATGTTGGGGGGGGAGGCAAAATTTTTAAAGTGTTATAAACATGATTGTAGGCCATCTTTAATAACGTTGGGGACATGCAGGTTTTTGAAATCCAAAAATGCAATTTTAGACGACTTTTTTTTTTATGGTCAAAGAAGGACTTTTCACAAACTCCCTTCCCGAAATTTTTTGAAATTAAAGCCATAAAAACGAAATTTAAGACGATCTTTAATGATGTTTTTTTTAAGGGGGGGGGGTGCTTATGTGACCTGAAAACCTTTATGCCTGTAATTAATTTTTTCTACATTGTATTAAAATGCTGATCTAGCTTCTGAGAATGAAAATAGAAAACAGTGAAAACTTGTAACCCCCATTCTATATTGTTCACATTTTAGTTAGCTTTGTCGGCAACATAAGGCTGAAAACGTCATTAAAACTAATACATACAATGCTTAGTAATTCTACCACGGTGTGTTTTTTACATTAACTGAATTATATTAAATTGCTAATATATTTTTCATGATTTTCTATGTGTTTAATGAGTATGTTGGTGTACGGAATGTTTTCCGCAATTGAATTTTCCACCTCCCAAACCTTCTAAAGAAATTTGACGAGTCTGGCTCTTAAAGACACAAATAATTTTCAAAAATGTTTGTTGAGCTGTGGAAAGCACTTTATGTGTGTACCATTTGTAGTAACATAAAACACATGTAAAACGATGCAAAATACCCAGTATCTGGAATACGATTTAATCTATATATAAAAATATTTTTCTACTGGAAGGGAAAAATGTCAACTTTTCGCATTCGACAGCATTGTAACAATGTTCATTATATTGTAAATAAACAATTTGACTCAGAAATATTCCTTTCAAATCTATTTCTTTTCAAACCACAAATTTGAAAAAAAGCAGATGTTGCGAATTTAACAGCTAATAGCACGCATCTACATGGATTCACTTTCAAAAGCACTTGATTCTTCACGAAAGCCTTAGGAAAAGAGGAAAGAAGAAAGGACGTCCAGCGGAGGTCATTGAGGGGAACTAATGAGAGGGTAATAAATCTTACACCCCATTAGCACTTACCCCTTAAGTCTGTGCTTACCCCTCAAAAAGGGGAGGTTTCTAATAAAGGGCGGGGCGAATGCAAAAAGTGAACGTATTTTGAAATTTTTTTCAATAGTTAGAACATGATATTTGTTTAAAAAATGGTCGCATTATTTCAAACAAGATCTCAAAAGAGAGCTGGAAATATTTTGCGTGTCAGGGCGTTCTTAAAATTTCGATAGCACGAGTTGCAGATGTTTTACAGAGCGAAATGTCCAACAGTACCTCGTTTTCGAAGAAATTCATTTTTTCTCGAATTTTAAAAAATCGGAGAATGGACACATCAAAAAAGTAAAAACTAAAAGAAACAGACATGGTCTTGAAAAATACTCAGAAAAAAAACCGGATCCGAAAACTTCACAGGAATTTGTAAAACAAGCTCCAACTTTCTCCGTAGGTTAACATTAGATTCGAATCTTTCAGACTCTCAGTGAAGAGCACCCTTAATGTTATTTCAGGTTGCCTTGGAAAGGAAAATGAAGCATCACTCGTGACACACAGTCAACTGTACCAGGAACGCGGATTTCCATTAACCCCAACAGCTGTACGGCGTCTAACTTACACATACGCTGAGCGTAAAGGGACACCGCATCCTTTTGATAACAATAATAAGCTTGGAGGATTCGACTGGTTGCAGCTGTTTATGAGGAGGCATATTGAACTAGCTGTACGGGAAGGCACAGGGGATCCTATAGGACGAGGATTAGGAATGTGTAGGAATGAAGTCTGCAAGTACTTCAGCCTGCTGTTGACCGTTCTGCAGGAAAGTTTGTTTTTAGCAAATCCAAGGAAGATCTAAACCTTGGATGAATATGGTCTTTAAATGAATTATCAGCTCGGAAAAGTTATTGCAAAGACAGGATCGCGTGATATCCACCACGTCAAGTCAGCGGAGAAAGGAGAGACCATAACTGTAGTAGCATGCTGCAATGCCGAAGGTAATTTTCTTCGTGAATATTGCATTTTTAAAGGAAAAGGAAGAAGCCTAAATATTAGGATGACATGCCGCCAGGTTCACATGTACAAATGAACGAAACATCCGCCTCCATCGACTCAGATGTGTTTATGACGTTTGTGTAAATGGTAATTAAACATAGCAAAAAAAAAAAGTAAAATGATATAATATTTTCTTGTTCCTCGAAACCCCTAACTTATTTATTTTCTTTCATCTGCTATCCATTATGTTTCCTTTTTTTTTTCAATATTCTCTAGATAGAAAGTTGTACAAGTTGTGCAATTGTAATACTTCGGGGAAAAAGCATCTCTTATTTTTCAGGAACCCCCAAGTTAGCTACAGTTGGGGCAAACCTAAACTGGCAGCGGCGTAACGCTATGATTAGGCTCTGCGTAACCTTTAAATGCTGCCAAGTTGGGTTTTACCCAACTAGGTCTTGAGCAAAATTCAAAGTTTAGCTACTAATCTTTTTTATCCTTTTTTGAAAAATATGTCCTAGATTTGAAATGTTTTGCATTAGTAGGTAAGAGATAAAAATACATATCTGATGTGTGAAACATCGTGAATAAACATAAATAAACGTGACATGACAATAATTTGTGGTCGGAATCCATATTATTTTATCTTCCTCCTATTTTTTGCATGTGGTTTATGTAATATTGAATCCGTTATTTTGCATTGCTTAGAAAAGTTTCAAGACTACTAAGTGATTAGTTTAAAACTAGATTTAAAAAATAAAAAATTTTATTTTTCTACACAAACTTCAGATTTTTTATGAATAAATTTTACTTTAAAACACAATGTAAATACTTTATAATAACAAGCATTTTCCGAAAGAAGAGTATAATAGAATAGAGTACATAATTTAGATTTTGACTATAAAACTCCGGTTAAAGAACTTATGTATACAAGAACATGATTGTTCTGATGTATAAAAGAATCTGATTCAAATATAATTTTAAAAACTTCTTCAATAATTACGTAAACACAACTTTTTAACCCTAGTGGAATAAGGGAAAGAAGTATTAAAGCATATTCCTTGCAATGTATAAATTTAAGCACTTTTAATGTACACGTGTAGTAACTGTACAATGAATAACACACAACACTGTTGAAATCACAACTCATTAATATACAAAGTTAACAGTTCCCCTAAACGTATAAATGTTTTAGAAAATTCCCCAAACTTTCCGAAGTTTGAGCAAAGTCAAAAGCATTACTGTAAATAATGAGTACTAATTCATGACGTTATCTGACACTGGAAGCTTTGCATTTGAGAGTAGTTGGAAATTCTATAAGAATTTGTATTTACGATTTGCTTATTCGAACTCCTTTGAAATAGTTGAAAGCGTCCAAGACAAACTTTGAATTGTATGTTGAAAAGACATTCAAAGCCGTCGTAGAAATAAAGTTCAAATTATAGGAAAACATTATACTCGGGATAAATACTCATCTTTTCATTCAATGACTGTTTGTTTAGAACCAACGTAACGTCTTGCATAACAAGTCTGTTTTCTTGCTTATTTTAGCTGCTACTAATTTTTCTGATTAAATTTAAATAGCTCCGGGTGATTCTTAAATATTAGAAAGTTTGAATCAGAATATGGAAAGTATTAAGTTTTACACCCGTAACAAAAATACTTTAGAAATAAATACATAAAGTTCTTAACCGTATTCTTGGTTGTTCTGTGATGTAAACGTTTACATTGAATTTATTTTTTTGTAATGAATCCCACCACAACTTAGCCGTTGTACCTGTTAGTTTTCTTCGGCAAAATGTAACTAAAAAACCTGAGTGATTAGATTTCTTTCTGATATTGTTTTGTTTCTCTTGCTTGGCGACAAGTTGGTTTGTTGAATGACGTCACCGTCTAACGGAAAATTAGAGCTTTTATTTTTAAAAAGTTCATGGTCACATTGCTTTGTGATGATGTCATAGGACTTGTAGGACATGTTTACGATTGTTGAAAATGCGAATTTCCATGGATTTACTAAGTCTGTAGGGGGTAGAAATCACGAGTCTCAGAGATTGAGAAAGTGGCACTAGAGCTTCAAAATGGCTCCCTGTTGAAGAGACGTTCAGAGTCAGTGTTGGAGATATTTATTGCGCCGTTTGTTCTGTGGGCTTGATGAAGAATGACGTAGTCATACCTCTTAGTGAAAATGAAATGGTGCTGTTATAAATTCACATAGACAACATAACCAGAGGTCATAATTGTGATTGTATTTATTTGTGCAGTATTTGAACAATGATGTTAACATGTGTTTGATCAATCTGAAGAGTTAACAACTTACGTGAGTAGATCTGGTCAGAGCATTGGACCTTTACTTAATGATTTTCTAACGTGTGCATTAAATGGAATCTGATGAAAAAAGTTACCCCTGTTATTTTCATTTAAGGATTTGCTGTGCTACACTTTGCTTTTTCAGTTTGGTTTTTATTTCGAGTAAATGTAAAAGAGGTTGGTGTCGATATGTCAATGAACTTTTTTTTAACCTTATAAGTGTGGATTGATTTTTAATTCACCTTTTCCTCTGGAAAATCCGATGTCTGATGAAAACAAAAAGTCACATCTTCAAGTACCTTCGGACTTAAGAAACTTTGAAAACCCTCTTATAAGCATCGGTAAGTGGATATATTTTGAATTGCTACAGAGAATAAAAAATAAACTTGTTGTATCAATCCTACTAAGTACGCGAAATTTTAAGGAGTGGCCACAGTTTGAATTAATTACTTTGTTGTTTGATTAATCACTTTTAATGTTCTGATTGTCCACTTCGAGTTACTCTGGCTAATTTAATTGAGGTAATTATTAACTGGGTCTGGTTGGTCGCTAATACCAGATCTCTTCCTAGGTAAATTGTACAAAGGTGATATTACATAACTATGTTGCTTTGCTTTTGTTTTTTGATAATACCAGGTTCTTTCCCTTATACCCACTCTCAGATTCAATGAGATGACTTCTGCCACCTGCTCGGTTACTCACTTTTCAAGATTGATGACTCCAACACCAGGAAAAACCGCAGTCTCTGGAGGTTTAAACCGGGTGTCTCATGGGTTCTTAAATTTACTGCATGTAGTTCGGCCTTAGCCCTGGCTTTAGGGTGGTATTTTACTGCTGAGTCATTTTAATCGATGAGTTATTTTAATAGATTCAGAAACTAATATACTCTTTTAAAATTTAATCTAATGTTTGTTCAGAAACGTGTTTTATCCTATAGCGCGTTTTTTTTTTTCTGTTTAATGGTTTTGGATTGATTGAAAGTACCTCCGTTTTCAACAACATAACTTAAAGTATGCTTCAATTGCTTTCTACTTCAATGAAAGAGCTTTTTTACGAGCCCAACATGGAAATAACAAGTAACATTAATTAAAATGAAGCGCCGTTGATAGCGCGAGAACATTTTATTGGGAAATAAAAGGATTCCCTGAGCACAAATGAATTTGTTATGCAATACCATGCCTTTGAGTTCGTAATTTAAATATATTTTTACAGCTTAAAGCGGTCATTGTTATTGAACGTTTAAAAAGAAAATAGATTTTAGTAAATGCAGAACTAATATAAGTATTATGCATTATGTTTTTAATTCTTCCATTTTTTTAAACATGTTTTTACAATATTTTAATAAGCCGAGGGATATACTATCACAGATGTTTTTCAACCTAATTCGAAGTGACTCTTTGCATCAGTTAAAAAATGTAGTTTAAATCAATTGTGAAAAATATGACATCATCCAAAATGTTCGACCAAGTATAGAATATATTATCAAGGTACATAAAATTGTTTAGAGTGTAGTAGTATGCTTCGTTCCTTTTTTTCTTATGAGGTTTATGTGCTAATCTGAACTTCAAACACTGTTCAGAGATTTTTTTTTTGTTGGTATTCAAGGCTAACATACCCTTTTAACACAACGCACACATTTGCAATCAATCAAATTAAACTAACAAAGAGAGATTTTTTTTGGTATTCAAGGCTAACATACCCTTTTAACACAACGCACACATTCGCAATCAATAAAATTAAACTAACAAAGAGAGATTTTTCTCTTGAAAATAGAATTTACCTGTGTCCATGGTTCACTATGTATTGAAACTATAAATACATGTATCTATCACTCAAGTAGTAATTTTAAAACACTCACCTTGTTCTCTTCACATAAACATTGCATTCAAAATTAAAACAAATCACAAACAAAAATGACGGCACTTCTCTACTGTAGGTTTCAATAAACTCAACCTTAATACATCTGAAGTTATAGAAGAAAGTATTTGACAGCTGATGGAATGGTGATTACAGATTATATCCGCAAATATCTCGTTAGTTATGGAGTTGTTACAATTTGCTGTTGCAAACAGAAGACTGAATTTTTGCTTGAGACGAAGTCTGTGTTCTCAGATCAGATCTATAAGCAAAAGGTATGACCGAAAAATCAGTTTTCAATGTTCATTCGTCTATTCATATGATAATTAGGAAAGTGGGAGGGGTCGTCTGCGGTAGCTTCCTCTCATACAAATTCAATGTGCGGACACAAATGGAAGACAATAATTTCGGGGCTCAAAAATTGTTTTGTTTGATATGTATGGTGTTTATTTTCGATAAAATGTATGTTGTTCCAGTATTTTTTCTGTAACTTAATTAGTTAAAATAATCTGATTTTTCAGGTCGGTCAACTTGCTAGCGATAAAGGGAACTGGCTATCGTGAGTACAGCACCGGATTTTCATGTACTCAAATTTATCCATGGATCATCATTAAGAGCTCATTAGTCTGCATTAGAATTACCAACGCCTCAGCCTGGAATTAATCCAATCGATCCAAACTGTGTTAATCCACGCAGAATAAGTAGGGTATAAACTCCATAGTTCAACAATAGCTATTTTAGTTGGTATAAATATATTTGATGCAAATTAGACTTTTATTTATCATTATAATTTAATTTATAAAAAATATCATTTTGGTGAATACATTAAGAAAGAAAAAAGAAGTATTGCGATTGAGTCTAGAATATTCATACTGCTTTAAATTTTTTTTCTCAATATGAAGGAGAATGAGAAAGAAAAATAATGAATAACAACACATATAATTCCTTACACAAACATTATGATGGACTGTGACTGTTGTAGAATATGACTGTTGACAAAATATTTTTTCAAAAAATCGCATAGGGTCATTCCATAGTGACTAACGTAACATTCGCAGCTGATTTTCAAACTCTTTTGACTTACACCGGGAGTAAAAATAAATGTGTTTTGGTTTAATATGCTTATTTAAAAGTACAAGGTGACTATTTTTCATTTCTACCAAGAATTTGAAGCAAAATAAGTGCTGACAGGTGTTTTTTCACCAAAAAAGGCATCGTGACTAACGTAACATTTTTGCAACCCTGAGAAACAATGCTTATGTTACGAAGCAAATTTTTCTGAAACTTACGCACACATTTAAAATTGGCCGATATATTTGTAAGTGGTAAACAATTTATTTTTAAAATCGCACTACAGATTTGTTACAGACGAATCTTTTTTGGCCCTTAATGGTACTTTACGAAACACTGTGTGTGACTTAACGTAACGTGACTAACGTAACCATCGAATAACAAGCAATGAATGCATATAAAAACCTTTTATAATTAATTTCTTGCTCTTATGTTACTTTTACACTTTTTAGGAACCTTCTTTGTGTTGTATTATGGTTCTTTCTTTACTTTGTTTCTATATTAGTGTAAGAAATTGAATGGAAGGATTCAGGTCAATTTACTAAATTTGAATGTGCGGAAAAAAAGAACAAGTAAAAAAACTGCTTTTACAAACTGAATAACATTATTCTTGGGCTAATTGAATCCTAAATATCTTTCTTTTAAAAAATTAACTTTTTGCAAGTTGGTAGTTTCTCTGAATTCTAGAGTTCTGCTGATATACTAGTTATCGTTATAAGAAACTCCGTAGTACTTTTTAATGGGATATTATTTTTAAGGTTTACTGATTCATCGAACGAATAGTGTTGTGCATCCTTTTGAATTAAAATGTCATATTGAAAAAAATATATTTTTTTGCAGAATGCATTTAATTCTAGATATCACCGCAAATGTTTGAATTTCTAAATGATCATTCTTGCATTTTCTGAAATATATGGCAACAGCGCTTATTGTCACTGTACCATGTAACATCTTCAAACGTTTTCCAACGAGCAGCCGTTACTTCATTTTAATAATAGGTGGAGATGTATTTTCTAAAAAATAGAGACGTTCTTCTTTGTTAAGACTGTATTTCTATTATCTTAATTCTTAAGCTTATATTCTTTATATTCTTGTGTTGAATGCACATTCAGCAGAGTACTCATTTTGTTTTATTCACTTTTTTTTTCTTTTTTAATAATTCTTTAAATTGGAAGTAGCTTTATAAAGACCTTTAAAAAAGTATTTTTCTAAGTAAACAGAAGGTCTACAATGTAATATTACTGGTATTTTTCTCCCTTTATATTTTTAATAGGGCTCGACCGATGGCATTTTTTGGCCGATGGGCCGATGCCGATTATTGTCCGATTGTTCAAAGATGGCCGATGGCCGATTGCCGATTGTTTTCCTCCAAATGGCCGATTGCCGATGGCCGATGACCGATGCCGTTGGCCGATGGCAAAAAAAAAAAAAATCTAATGGAAATAAATTGATAAGATTGTCAGGGATTTAAAGGATCATTTATTCATTTCACTTTACTTCCTTTCTGTGAATAAGGACTTGTAATCAAAAAAAATCAAAATTTAACCTAATTTCTATTTTACGATCAACCAATTTAAACTTCACAAGTTTTTTCGGCACATCTGTACACGCATATGTACCAAAGAACATATAGATGATCCAAATATCCATTTTGAACATCTCCTCAGTTAATTATCGCAAGTTCTCTTGTGATGTCTTCATACGCGTAAACTTGCGTCACTCAGAAACGTTGTGAAATAGTAAGTTGAAAACTCATACGTACGTAGTATGATCTAAAAGTTCGTGGACAAGCAGTATAAAACATTACCCTAAATAGTTCATATTACCGAAGCACATCTATCTACAAAATAGTCACCTTGAACGACTATGCACTTCTGCCAACGTTCGTATAGCTTTTAGATGCACTCCTGGCAGCCATTTTTCGCAACCTCCTGTAAGGTCTCTTGCGCTGCTGCTTTAACTTCATCGAGGGGAAGAAGGCGACTTTCATGTTGAGGATGCACGGTTTGATTGATCAATGCTCTAATATGACAAATAAATAACAAAACGTTTCGTCGAACTTAGCTCCGTGTGACTCTTACCTGACGCTTTCTTCCGTCAAGAGAAGATAAAGGTGCATCATAGTAGGTTGCAAAAATGGCTTCCACTGGTGTTCCCCGAAGCTGTATGAACACTGGCAGAAGTACATAGTCCCTCAAGGTGACACTTTGAAGGTGGATGTGCTTCGGTAATGTGAACTATTCTGGGTAAAGTTTTATACAGCTTGTCCCCGAAATTTTGGATCGTACTACGTACAATCTATATAGGATGCAGTTATGCTTCTTTTGTTTGACTGTTGTAAGATGACAGAGAAAGAACAACAACCAAAAAAAAAAGGAAGAAAAACAAAGACACTGTTTTATAACCAACTGATTTGTTTGTTTTTTTAAATTGAACATATAACTAAGATTTCAGCAATATTGTAATAATGCATGGATTATGTGCATTATACATAGTTAAAAAACTTTTAAATTATGTTGTTAAATCATTCAAAAAAAATTTAAGAATAAAAATATGAAACCGTCAACAAATTGCAATTTAAGTGGAAAGATTGCGCATAGACATTTTTTAGTCATGAAATTAAACAAAAAAAGTAACAGATAAATTACAATAATAAATCATGCTAGGAATAATTTTATACTTATTTAAAACGTATGAATAGAAAAATTTGCATTTTTCATGAAAGTTATAACAGGGACATACATTTTTCAGAAAAAAGAAATAGCCATGAAAAGAGTGAGGTTCTTAAAACGCAGCTACAATAAAAAAAACTCAATATTTACTCCAAGTTAATAATTGAATACATATACTACTTGATCTGATGTTTGCACACATAATATTGAACAATTTGATTGTTTAAAATCTTTTATGAAGCACTACAAACAAGTTCAAATTAAATTTTTCAGTTTAACAATAATTTGCTGAAATTTAAAAAATTGCTTAATAGAAAATCCTTAACTTTTCTATAACGTATTAAAAATATGATGTAAACGAAAATTACTCGTTCATTGATTTTATAAAAAATACATGAAAATAGTTACTTATAATAGAAAAAAATCGATCGCTATAAATGATGCAAAAAAGATGGCCCATTACGAAATAAAGATTAAACAAGAATGAGAAATACTCAAAATGACATTTCTTGAGCAAAATAAATAATCGCTAAATATTTAAGAAATTTTTATTCAAATACCATTCAAAACGTATTCAATCAATTTCTTACATTAATGCTCCAAATTCTTCCTAAACAATAGATTAAGTTTGAAAAAAAAATCTCTATTTTTATGAATGGTGTTAGTTTTAAACAACTCGGATGTGCAACTAGAGTTTAATTTCAGAAATATAGGGAGGGGGAGAGGGGCACGCAAGAGTTCTAAAAATTACCGTCGGTTCAACGGGAATCTAACAAAATGACACAAAAACCGGTTTCACCATCTCATATTTGTTTCCATGGTCTCCAATTCGGGTATATACCCTCTATAACAAAAAAAAAAAAAAAAATTCTCGCATCAAGAAGCAATCATCCGATTGCTTTGAAATTTTGTATGCAGGATTGTTTTGACCAGATGTGCAAATGAATAAAATTTGGTGTCCAATGAATGAATATCATCAGAATGATCTCCAGCGCATAAAGCAGATGTATATAAAGAGCAGTTCTTCAACAGTTTTTAAAACTTTCGGTTTGATTGCGATTCAGATTACCTTTCAACAACTTTAAAATGCCTCGCCGCATGGTCCGTGCTCATTACGAGCAACTGTCGGAGTTTTAAAGAGGTCATATCATTGGATTGAAAGAGGCCGGCTGGTCAAATCGGAGAATCGCTCGTCATTTGAGTCGAAGTGATGCGACGATTCGAAGATGCTGGCAAGGATGGGTAGAAAATGGCAGAGTTCAGCGTCAGGACGTTAGCGCTCGACCTAGGGTCACAACAGATCGTGATGACAGTGATTGTCCGATTAGCTGTCACAGAGCTTTCTTCATCTGTATGAACCATCAGACGTTAAACCTAAACACCAATGTCCATCATGACCATTTACAGACGACGGACAACGAAATTTACGCTCGCACCGACCATTACACCATCTGCCACTGACGCCTACACACTGCCGAGCTAGATTACAGTGGTGCATGACTCGATCAGGTTGGAATGGTGCCGACTGGGGATGTATAGTTTTTAGCGACGAATCCTGCTTCCATCTGTGTCATGACGATCATCGAAGACGTGTTTGGAGACACCCAGGGCAGAGGAGGGATCCTGGTTTCACTTTTGCACGCCGCACTGGCCCTCAACAAAGCATTATGGTCTGGGGTGCCATTTCCTTTGATAACTGGACCTTTGGTCGTAATTAGAGGTACACTTACTGCACAGTGGTGCGACGACGACATTCTAAGACCTGTTTTGTTGCCGTTCCTTTTGTAGTATCCTCGACTGGTTTTCAGCAGGAAAATGACAGATAACATACGGCATGTGTTGCTATGAACTGTCCGCAAGCTTGCCAAACTCTTCCGTGGCCTGCCAGATCGTCAGATCTCTCTCCCATCGAGCATGTCTGTGATATGATGGGATGGCGATTGCATCTGGCAAGGAAATGTTGATAACCTCGTCCGACAATTGGAGCGAATTATTTGGCCTGAAATACCACAGGACAACCTCCGGGAGCTTTCTCGGTGTTAACCATGCCCTGCTTCAGCTTGTATTTAGGCTAGAGGCGGGTCAATACCTTATTGAACTTGTTACTGTAACTCTGACATAAATTATTCAATTGTTCTGAGAATTTAATCATTTACTATTATGTGCATTGTCTTCCTATCTACCAATTTTCGTCTCAATCTGTTCACTCTTTCTTGGTGCGTCGATTTTTTTTGTCATAGAGTGTATCACCAAATGATTGTCAGACTGAGACGCTATATAGTTTTGTATTGAAATAAGTAATTAATAGCCAAAAAAGAATGAATAAATAGGCGTTTTAGAATACCCGATCGAAAACAAAAAGGAAAGTGCAACACTGGAACGTACGCACATCCTACATGCGAAATTTTAACCTTCTACACTCTTCAGCTTACCATTTTTGAGTTATGACTTATGACAGATACATACGTACATCCAGCCTCAAGAAACAACGCAATTATTAACTTGTTTGATACCTGAATGCAGTATTAAAAACTCTTTCAGGGGTGACTAAAATAGAAATTCATACTGAAGTTTAAACAATTTTGTATGAAAACTATAACTTCCTTTACTTTGCATTAAAAAGTAAAACAGCAAAGGTTTTTTTTTTTTTTTTTTTGAAAACATCGGCCACTTCCGTCGGCTTTTCAATGTTTTTCAGGCCGATGGACCGATGTTTCCTGCAAGTTAGCATCGGCCGCCGATGCCGATGCCGATGGCTAAATTGTTGAACCATCGGCGCCGATGCATCGGCCAGGCCGATGCATCGGTCGAGTCCTAATTTTTAATCAATATAGAATGCCTACATATTCAAAATTGTTCATGAAAATTTACATTAAATTAAATAAGTTTTAAATATTAGCAGCCATTTTTAAAATGTTACGTTAGTCACAGGCAAACTGTTACGTTAGTCACAGCTCAAATGTTACGTTACTCACACTAACTATTTTATATCTACTTACACTAAAATAAATATTTTGCACTTTTTAAGTAGATATAACACATATGTAAGAAAATAAAAAGTGCTGTTTGGTTCAATCATCTGCTTTAGTTTTTAAGCAGAAAATAGTGCATTTTCGTGACTAACGTAACGTAAATATTTTCAGTGAAATAACCAAACTAATTAAATGACTTATCTTATAATGTATGCAAAAAGAACATTAAATTTTACTGGGCCAACATCTATTCATTTAGAATATACATAGTTCTTTTAAAAATTTGCAAAAATTTTTACATTACACAAGAAAACGTAGGATCATGTTTTTTGCACATGCTAAGCCTTTTCTACAATTTCGCACGTTTATAGCCAGAAGAAAACCACGGAGTGAAATTTTTGCAAACTGTTATTGGATTTATGTACTAGAAAGTATGTTGAATGGAATGATAGGTCACAATTAAAGCTTTGTGGAAAAAAAAAATTCTGAGGTTGAGGTTGACATTTCTATGGAATGACCCCATACATACTTACGAATTGAGTTGATTTTATTTACAATGAGAAGACAAAAGGCAGACTTAATATAGCGTTAACGTACAATTAAACGTATTTTTTATTTTATTAGTATTAGTTTCTAATACAGCACTAACTCCTTCAACGCAGAAGGATTCAGCAATAAGGTCATGCAACTTTACCAGTATAAAATTAAAATGAAACTTAAATACATTATTACAGAGACTCCTTAACGTTATTGAACTTCCAATTTGCTCAATAAATCATTGGTTGTGTTTTACATTTATACCACTGTACCTTAATAATTGACATATGCCAATAATTGTGTTGAAATAAAATAAAAGTGTTATAACTGCACTTTAGCCGGAGTGCTACTGTGAGTTATTCTGATGACGGCATTCTACTATTGTTTCAAAATCGGCTATTTTCAACTTAAAGAAAGGAGATGACACTTTCATTTTTCTTGAGGTTTCTACTCTAAAGAAGTTGTTTAAAAGAAACAGCTCTCATTTAAGCATAATTATCTTACACAAAAACTTTATTGAATGTAAAGATAATTTTTTTTGAGGTCTTTTCTTAACATACAAAAATTGTTTCAGTTGATGAGATGTTTTACTGTTTGCGAATGAATTCCTAATTAGTAATTAAGTACTGAATATTAATAGTATGTATAGATTAACATTTTCAGCAGTGTAAACATAATCTTTGGCATGAGTCTAACATTATGGTACACCACCGCATATGGTTTAACGTGTCAAATAGTTATCTATAAGATCGTGGTTGATGCATTGCCTTGACACATGCGCTACGCATTTCCATTCATGATTATCATAATAAACTCGACAACTCAGAGTTCTCCCAAATACATCCATGTTTGCAGTCTTGGAGAACTAAATAATTGTTTAGTTCTATTAAAATTCTATATATTCATCAAATTAGAAACCACATAAGGGATTTTCACAATATTCTTGAATGTAAGCATACTTAATATTAAGATTTCTACTATGACGCCGTATCCAGATGTTGAAACTATTAATCAAAAGTCAGCTGGAAATGCATTTCAAGTAGTTGTTTGTTCAAGCAGTTGTGTTCAGGCAATTGTTTTTAAAATACTTGATTTGAACCGAGATGAAGTTGCGGTCAGAATTATGAGGATGACTGAACATAGCACAGATTTTTTTTTACTTCTAAATTAATTAAGTTAAATGTATGCATATAATGCCGCCTTATGCTGGAAATAATTGTAAACTACAGAACATTTGTAAGTACAAAACATAAATGCTTAGCAATAACAAATTTTTAAAAAATGGGAAAAATTAAAAGGACATCGAATGTTTCTTCCCGAAATACACTAATAATTAATGATTACGGAAGTAAGACCTTGCTTGTTTCATCATTGTTTGTACAATAATAAGTAAGGTTTTGCCCAAAAAGTACTAAAGACAGAAAAAAAGACCTCGAAATAGGAAATGAATCATGCTCCAAAAGCACTGCGTAGAATTAAAGTACATATTAATCAATCATAAAATCGACGAAATGAAAAAAATATATATATGTATAATAAGAAAAAAGCTCATCGCGTGAAAAAATCCGCATTTTCTTTTAGGTGCCAAATGTGTCGCAACTTTGGAAATGCACCTCAAAATGGCTGCCAACTCTTGGCTAAAAAAAGTAGTGAAGATACATTGACATTAGGTTCCAATATTTTTGACATTTATTAAACTTTGCATTAAAAAGTACATCGATTTGCTCCAAAACGATTCGAGGCTTTTTTGGAAAATCCGATTTTAACCAAAAGTGGCAAAACTAAACCTTGTGGAAGTTACACAAAAATATTTTTAGCCTTCTACGTTTAAGCGTTTTAGAAGTATGCGCAGTAAGCGCAAACTTCCAAAGTAAATAAGCACCTATAGACAATACGAGAAAATTCGCGGTATTTAACTACACTGTAAAAAAAATCCGGAAACGTTTCTGAGTATATCGTGCAGCTGTGGTTCATGAAAGTTTCAAAAACGTTTCTGAGTATTTCGGAATCCTCTTTCTGTAATGTCCAGAAACGTGTCAGAGTATTTCAGAATCCTCTTTCTGTAATTTTCAGAAACGTTTCTGAGTATTTCGGAATCCTCTTTCTGTAATGTCCAGAAACGTGTCTGAGTATTTCAGAATCCTTTTTCTGTAATTTTCAGAAACGTTTCTGAGTATTTCGGAATCCTCTTTCCGTAATTTCCAGAAAAGTTTCTGAGTATTCTGTGCAGCTGTGGTTCATGAAAGTTTCGAAAACGTTTCCGAGTATTTCGGAATTCTCCAAACAATTTTCAAAAACGTTTCCGAGAATTTCGGAATTCTTTTTCTGTGATTTTTTCTAAAATATAATTCTTTATTATAGTATTGCATACCATATCAGTTTCAATTCTTTCATATCTAAGAGCAATAATACAAGTAATTTTAGAATCATTCGTGGATTTTTTTTTTTTTTTTTTTTGAATTTCTAATGACAAATAGCATGGTTAACAGCATAACATATGCACAGTTATAAATTTTTGAAAAATTATGAAATAATCTAGTAGTTTCATTCCTAATCACAAAATCGTCGGGGAATTGGAGTGGGGGTACCTTCTGAAAAGTGGGGATTGTTTGTTAAACAATCTTAAACTTCAGTTTTTCTCTCAATATTTTCAAGACAAAACTATCAACATATTGTATTTTTAATGCAGAACTTAAAAACATATCTTGTATCAAACTTGATAGCTTTTATCTTCGGATAAAATTTGACAGGACTTGCCTACCCTTCGAGTTCCGGAATTCGTTCACCTCAAGTCAATTTCTCTGACGAACAAAGTGTACCGAAAAGTACCAACAGAGAAATTGATGAATTTAAATATGACACCAAGTCCCCCTGCTGGAACCATTCGGGTTGATTCTTCTGTTCTTGCCCTTTTCCAGCTCATCACAAATATAAATACTTATTCAAAATAGGTTACTGATTTTATTTTTGCAGTGTGCGCAAAATGCATTATATATTTTATTTATTAAAACATTGAACTCTATTACATGATTATTCCATTTCATATATACGAGAATCCCCCCCCCCACTATAAGAGTGATGGTGCACCCATAAAATGCTATGAAGCGCCCACCCCCCTTGAAAAAGAAACATCATATACATTATAAATCAAAGTATCATATACATTATAAATCAAAGTATCATATAAATTATAAGTCAAATACTTTAATATGGTGTAAAAATACAAAATTATTTTATTAAGTCTTTTTTTTTTTTTGCTTTTGGTAAAATTGAGGCTCGTAAAACGAAAAAAATGAAGACACTTTTAAATACATATATGTATCTATTTGTTAAAGAAATTAATACACATTTAACTAATTTAAAGCGTTTCGCTAATGCAAATGTTTAAAGAGATATCGTCATTTAGATAATACTGAAGCACTATGTTCCTAATTACAAGAGATAGTTCTTTTTTTACTTCATACAATCTAGCTACACTGTTTACAAGAGAATGAAAACATGCAACCTTAAAGACGAACTATCAAACCTGACAATTTGCATATTATAACATTTAATTCATAATGCTTGATACATAAATGTTCAGCCAAATATTAACTGAGATTGACACATAAAAACAAAGTACACAATAACACTTATTTAAAGTTTTTTATAATCTTCAATTCATAAATTTTACAGAATAAAACTAGACACACTTGCACTTTAAATATGTGTTCTATGTAATGTAAAATATTTTCAAATTGCAATAGTTCACAACGAAAAAATGATACTGAAGAAAATAGTTTTTTTTAATGAGATTTATATGAACTAAATCTCTTTAAAGTAATAGAGTTGCAAAGCGACTTACCTATTCGTCGGTGGTGGTCTTTTGCAGGCTTTGGTCACCAAAAAGGTGATTTTTATGACAGAATAAAATTCTGCCAACAAAAATTACCCATTTGGTAGAAAGAAGAAAAGTATCCAAGAAAAAAGTAAATTACCTACACAAGTTATGCGACGCAATGAATTTACATGGCGTCCTCTCGGCAGTTATTTGGTTTTTAATTTCAGTTCGTATTCCTTCCGCGAGCATGCGTCGAGAATTTGCACTTCGTATTTAAAAATAAGTGACATAGCTTCAAATTCAATCTCATGACGATACATAAGCAAGAAAATATAAGACTTTAAAATTATCTTCAGTGAATTCATGCGAGGAACAAAACTTCTACTAATCCCCTTGATGAGTGTTACTTCGCATACATGAGTCAGCACTTGTTTTCATTGCGTGCTTTCGAAAGTTTCAGTTTAGATTTGCTGCTGGACTATAAAATTGCCGTGTGAGCTGCGCATGCGTCGACTCTTACTTTCTTGCTAAACGGGAAAGGTTTTTGATTATAGCAGAAAACTGCGGAGGGCGTACGAATCTGTGTATTACGGAAAACTTTTTTGTATATTCAGAGAGTTTTCCGAGATTTTTTACAGTGTAGTGGGTGAGAAAAATCAAATTTTTCGGTTTAACAAACGTTTGTAAGTACATATGCACGTTCAGACGATACAGACAGTCAACATCTTCAGAATGTGAATTGAATAGGTACTTCGACATAAAATTGAAGTGCACAATTTTTCGTGATTAGAATTCTGCCCGTTTTCCATACAAGGAAATAATTAAAATCTTTTAAAACTCGTTGAAATGAAAGTTACTGATGTAAAACAACAGTTATTCTCGCTACGCTTTCACAGAATGCTGTTTTTTAACTATACAAAATTGACTGTATCTTTATTCATTATTAAAATTTTACATTTATTCATTTTTAACTTTAAGTTTAAAACAAATCATTATTAAAAAATCCATTTTTAAAAGCATATCATAGGCAAAATACAAAGTTCTATTTTTCTTTGCAAAGTATTAATAATTTTTGTCTTTTAAAAACACTGTTTTTAAGCATAAAAAACATTCTTCTATTTTACACAGTAATTACCTCATGGCAGAAGTGACGCAGATTGCTAATTAGTTTCTATTTTTGGAACATGTTTTTAAGGGTTTTTGTTAACTGTGCTTTACAAGTAGAAGTTTTAAAAAATTTAAAATTATAACTACAAACCTAATGGAGAAAATTGTCCCAAAATAGTTTTAATTGCATAACGTTTCCAGTTTTCATTACTATTCTGAAAGTTTTCTATTTTTTTTTTTTTTTAATCGTGTGAGCTTGTATCTAAAAAACTAAAGTTTGCGATCATTCAAACTTTTCTCTGCACAAATATAAGCTCTGAAAATGTGAGAAATTTAAAATATTTAAATTTAAAAAGTACGAGCGACAACAGATCGCAGTTCAAAAGTAAATTATATATATATATATATATATATATATATATATATATATACAGTATAAAATAATACAGTAGTATAGTTATATAATACAGTAGTAAAGAATATTAAGGGACGTCCCTACTCAAATATTACATGAAGGTTACATGCATGTTAATCCTACACATATTTATTTTGTATCCATTTGTTTCTACCCCTCCTCCACCCGCAAAAAAAAATGTTTGCACATATTCTGCGGGATCAAAGTTGTACTTTTAAATTTAAATGGAAAGACTATTTGAATTAAGATAATGTATTTGTGTGAAAATTAAGTATTCTGGAAGTTAATTTTGAAAGTAAAAACTAAAATTAGATAGAACATTATTGATATAAATAGACATATGTTCTTCGACAGTACAGTAATTTCGCCAAACAGTTTAACTGCTCTGATATTCATTTTTTATTCAATAGAAATTATACAATTATATGTGCTTCTCCTGACTACTAACCTAATCACCCTGTTCACTAACCACTAAATTATATGAATTATAAATGTACTAACGCTCCTCAGCAGAAACGAATCTTTTATGACCAATGGAAATAGAACGACGAAAGATTAAATTTGCTGTAATTAAAAGTAGTTGATCACAAGTCGGTCACTACTCTGAATTCAAAATTATTTTTAGTAAAGTAAATCAATATTTAATAACATTTTCTAAGATTACAACCCCATTTCTCCCTTGCTAATGCTCCTTATTGAAGCAAATGAGATGATAGTTAAAATAAATGAAACTGGAGCTTGATTTGTAAATTAGAATATTTGCACATGCTTTGGCTCAATATAGTGCCACTCTACATAATGAGCATTTCGTTTAAATTAAAAGCCACACAGAGGGTGACGTTTTCTTTTCTATATAGATAAAATCTTTTTATGAGACAGCGTTATTTATCCTAAGTAAGAAAAGGAGCCAGACGAGTTCTACATGAGTTTGCTTCAGAGTGAATACTTTTCGTTTGCAAAGGTGTAACGCTACAGTGATTTGAGTGTGGAAGTAATCGGCTAATGAATACCGGACTATTTGAAAATCTAACAGTATGCCACAAAATATTTTGTCCGCACAAGATGATAGCATAGCAGTGACGGGCTGCACATTTGGACTGTTAACACAACATTAGAGTTGTAACTGCTCAACTGTATCGTTGTGCGCTTCCATGGCTCGCCGCCAACAGCGGCATAAAGAGATGTGTGCTTTCCAAAGCGTTGTGTAGATTTTCTTGACACTGATCTATCAACGGTCTGGCATGAATGGTGTTATATTATATCATACATTGGCATGCCGATTAACAAAGTGTATTTGGGGCAAACCCAACCTGGAATTGTCTTAATTCCGTAATTAGGTTCCGCGTTGCCATCACAATGCTGCCAGGTTAGGTTTGTCCCAATCATAGTCAACTTTTCTGATTTGTCTAGGTATTTTTTTTCTTTCCAATGGCAGGCTACAATTAGGATAAATAAGAACACAAATTTAGGAAGAAAAATGAAGAACAAAGTAACATAGTTTAGACCATTAGGACCCTGGCCTCCTAATAACGGCTGTGCAGATTCGAAAAGACAAGTGCAGGGCAGGCAGAAAGTTGGGCTGAGTACATGTCTTGTCCAGATTACAGAACATGCATTTTGGGTTTTCACGTATATTTATTCTGTCAATGTGTTTTAGTTTCTGCGAATTGCAACGAACGTGGGGTGGCGTTTGCGATGGAGTCTTTGGATGAGTTGACTTCTGGAAATGGTTGTGGCATTTTTTTCAAGTCTACATATAACTTCAATTTCTAGTTGACTTAAGTGTTGACCCATCTGGATAATCTCCGTTCTCATGTTGCTAGAAATGTTTCAGACTTCTTCCAAGGGCCACAGGTTCTGTTTCTTTTGCAGTTTACTTATTCGCAACACATGCAGCACAGTGGTATATTTTTGGTTGCACTACTTCATTCGATGAATCGGAAACGTCTCATTTGTCTGTATATTTTTCAGTAATTAATTTATACATCCCTTATATTAAGAGTGTTATTTTGAAAACTATTTACGTGGATAAGCATTTATTAATTCAAAATAACTCATTGAGATTCATTTAATTTGCGGAAACTAAAGTCAAAAATGCATTACGCAATAATATTTAACGATTCACTAATAATGGATTTTCAATAACGATTCCCAAACTATTTTATTCATACTGTCAAAAAAGAGTTATGATTTTATCTTTCAACTTTTGTTCTCAAATATTTCCCGTTATTTTTATGGAACAAAGTCTGATCTTGCAAACTGCAAAGTTTTTGGTGATATTAATTTCAAAATAAGTAGGTTCTGATATTTTCTTAGAGTAGAGAGTTTTCATGAGAATGTATTTGTTTAGTACAAAGGAAAATAAAATTCATATCGACATTAGAGAAAGATAGCCACAATAGTTATATGCATTCTTTTAGATAAAAAAAATCGCGTGGGATAATAAAACCATCTAATCATATAGTAAAATATACTGCAAATATCTTCAAGGAACGCAATATGTTTTTATTTTCATCGAAACTTGAACTGAAAAGTAAATTACATTTCATTTGTTTTCCTGTTCAGTAAATATTGTTTAAATTGGAGAAATATGGTTATACCACCAAAAATGTTCGTGTTAGATTTTTTTGTGGGAGGAAGGAAGAGGTACTTTTTAAATTGAAGGGCTCGAAGCAGGAACGTGATAAGCCACACTTTTGAAAAAATAAGATTTTTGTTCTAAATGTTGCTTTGATAATTGAAATCAATATGACCGTTGATTATGTCACCGTCAGAAAAACGTGTCTAGTTTTAGTGCTGCAGAATATATGCTCAGGAACATTCAAAATAGCGCCCCAAGCGGGAAGCATTGGATTAAAGTTAAATTTAATATACAGAATAATACAGGTGAGGGATACACTTGATCCGAAAATCCGGGCAATTACACAAATACAGGCTAAGAAATGAGATAAATGCAGTACTACTTCAATAGCGTGTTGAACCCCCTTTTGCTGCAATACATGCCGCAACACGAACCGGCTATCAGCTAATTAAACGTCTGGTGTTGTCCTGAGGCAGATGGACCCCAAATTTTGAACAGCCACATCCAAATGTTTCACAGAGAAGCACGGCAGCATCCGGCGTTTCCGCTGATCCCTATACATGCTCTATACGGGACAAGTCGGGGGAGCAGCTGGCCGTGGAAGAGTCTCAGAAGGACGTAAGAAGAATTGAGCAACTCTAGCTGCATGCGGGTGAGCATTATCTTGCTGGAGAATGGCCCCTTGGAGACCATTTATGAATGGCCCCATGTGTGGTTGCAGAATGTCATTAAAATAACGCTGATCCGTAAAGGTTCCACGTACCACAGCTAGAGTGGTCCGACTATCATAGGCTATGGCCCCCAGACCATTATGCTCGCTGTTCGGACAGTGTGCTATATAATGGGTTGAGTGGTACATTTCGCAGGGGCGCTTCTACACCCGTGCGCGGTTATAATCTGACCCCAAAACGAACCGGGATTCATCACTGAACACCAGCTTTTGCCAGTCTGTGACATGCCACATCGCTCTGGCTTCGCACCATTGTAGGCGGAGTTGTCTACGTTTTGGTGTTAAAGGGAGTACACAAAAAGGGCACTTGGACTGCAGATTCGCTGGCGCAAGAGGTCTGGAAATTGTTGGGGGACAACTGCTACTCCTACGCCTGCTTCTATGGCGGAACGAGCCACTGTGGGATCCACGCGCGCTTGCCGCGCTATCCTTTGATCCTCTCTCCTCGTCGTCTTCCTGGTCACTTCAGACCCGGTTTTTTGAACGTGGGTACCATGTCGTGTCCACTGCTTACAACAGTTTCTAATGAAACACTCCGAACGATCCACCTGGGCAGCAACACGGCTCGTCGACCAGCCTGCAATTTTCATACTGATGATCAAACCTCTCTCAAGCTCGCTTAACTGTAAGAAACGTTTTCTAACTAATCTACCTGGCATCCTTCACTCATTGAGGCGCTCCAACAATCTGGATGTAATCGTAACATTTATAAATCTTTAATTATGCACTGGTTTATATAGCATCTTTTTCCCGATTGCACTGATAATATAGGGTAAATGGTCATGCGCATTGACACCAAACTTGTATCATTTGCATATCAGATGTCACTCTTCTTATATGCAAAATTTCGCGATTGTACCTTTCTTCTTTCTTGGGGCGCAATTTCCAATGTTCCTTTGTGTAGAATGTATAATGTCAAAAAAAAAAAAAAAATGTAGAATTTTTTAAAAGTGGAAAATTTGCCTACCGGAAAATAACTCCAGTGGCATATCAAATTCTTGCCCAGAGCCCTTCAATTGATTTAAGTTTATAGTTTTATTCTTAACCTGATTAAGATTCTGCACTTTTTCACTTGGGAAATCTTTTGTTTCCAAAAGTACACAGAAAGAACTTTTGAATCATAATATTGCCTGAAACTGTGAATTTTAGTTCTCCCGAACTTCACGTTTGCATATGATTTTGTTTATTTGACATTCAAGGGTTAATTTAAGTTACAAGTACGAGGGCAAATCAAAAAGTCTTTGCTCCTATTTTTTTAAGCCAATATATGGCTGGGAATACAAAACGAACATGTACGTTCCCACCAGTGACAGTTCCTTTATCCGTAAAAGCCGTATCTGCTTTTTGCTCGAAAGAGCGGAGCTGCGAACAATCATTTAAGATGACGGTCCGTCTTTAGACGTCCACAGCTTATGAGCAGTGAAATGTTATTTGTTTTCTATGGAGCTAAAGGGATAAACGCCCCTTGTGTCTTTCCAAGTGAGTCTCCAAGAGAGACACTTTTCTCCGTGCGTGGGGAGCATTTCCCTGCGAATTGCTATTAGCGTTTGTATCTTGCTCCATAGAAAACGAATAACATTTCGCTGCTCATAAACTGTGGACGTCTGAGGACGAACCGCCATCTTAAATGACTGACAGCAGCTCCGCTCTTCCGAGCAAAAAGCAGATACGGCTGGTACGGTTAAGGGAACTGTCACTGCTGGGAATGTACATGTTCATTTTGTATTCCCAGTCATATTTTGGCTTAAAAAATAGGCGCAAAGACTTTGATTTGCCCTCGTAAAACAAAAATGGGTACTTGGAAACAAAAAAAGATCAGATAACAACATTTTTTGTGCATAGATGCTGTTGTCAGTATCTCTTAACTAAAGTAAATAAAACTTGAAAAGCACTACATTTTGCGGATGATATCAGGACATATTTTATTTTCCAAACAACTGTATTATTGCGATTATGTAAGAAAAATCCTCTTTTCTACGTACTGAATAAACAAACAATGGCTTAACATATGAATTGCATTTAGGTTGTAATTATAAGAGAATAAAAATATTGATTTTCTAAAAATGATGATACGATCAGACTTTGTGTTTTACTGAGTCTAATTTACTTATTTCCTATCCAAGAGGGATTGCACTTAATTAGGAGGTATACAAGTACTAACGTCATTACAGTTTTTCTTTCGGAACTCCTCGAAGTTAGAGTGAATTTGATTTCGTTAGCAATTAAAGGTTCTTAATGGTATATTTTTATTTTTATTTGTAAATATAGTAATAAAAAATTGGAAGTAAAAGTATAGTAAATATTTCATAAACTTATGTTTTGTGGAAAGGTCAAAATTTGAGATTACCAAATACGTTTTTTTTTTCTGATGACATATTTTTTCATACTTCCAAAAAGAGATAGCCAGATTTTCATTTTTTAAGTTAAACAATTAAGAAACGTCGTGGCATAAGTTTTAAATATAAATTTTCTTCCTAAAGCGCAAAAAGTTTTTATAAAGGATATTACCCTCCAGTTCATTTGAAGCATCTTTGTGTTTATCCATAAGATTGATTGTTTAAAAGAAAAAAAAGATTGCATTTTTCTTTACCATGTGACAAAAAAAGTTTTCCTCAAATTTCACCAAAACACTGATAGAACTTTTTGTGGAATTATTAATATTCAAAAGCATCTAGTTGCGTACTTTTTGTCTGTCGTGCGTATTTTTTTTTTTTTTTTATACAAAAGTCTTTTGAGATTTAATAGTTGTCGTCCAAGCTATTGACTTACAAAGTGATTCCGCGCTTATACTACCGATTGCTGTTTAAATATCTTTAACTGTTTCTCTCGTAATGACAAAGAAGATGTACTCCAATGGATTCTTGCCCTATGTGGGGATCAGGTCAATGAGGCTGCGACTCTTTGACTTCGAAGAAGAAGAGAGCCTATGTTCTTCAAACATCACAACCTGACCTTTCCAATAGGTCCATAAGGACATTTTTTTCAAAAAGCCCATATTAACTCCATGCCTCAAGAACTTGAAAGCAGAAATAAAAATAAAACACGGCTTAGAAACATTTTGGAAGCTTCTGAGTTGCCTAGGAAAAAAAAAACAGTTGCTCTGTTTCGTCTTCGGCACGGCTACGACTGCCACCACAAGCACCTTCATCATATCAATATCGATCCTCACACTCCTTGCCTCGTATGTAATCTGAGTAAAGATATGGATTTGACCCATTTATCTGAATCTCTTGCTTATCCTCGTATTAAAATCGGGGAGCAATTCTTTGGCAATACTGAGTGGCTAGGTACGTCCTTTGTTCATAGATTCATTGTTATCAATCTTTATTGTCGTTTTGTGTTTTGCATTTTCATGGATACAAACTAACTTTATGCCAAATTTCATGAAAATCGGCCGAGCGCGTCACAGAGATCCTGACAGACAGAGATCCGGACAGAGAGACTTTCAGCTTTATTATTAGTAATGATTGCACCATATTTAGCCCATGTAATCTCTTTACCTATATATATATAAATGGATGTATGTTTGTGGGTGTGTGGGTATGTGTGTATATTCCTTATACAAATCCAGTTTTCGTTCGATTTCTTTCAAATTTGGCACAAAGGTAAATTGTTGCTCAGGAATTCATATAGGCGGGTTTTTGGAATTTTAAAAACACCCAAAGAGGTCTAATTTCATATTTTGAGTCATAAAATTGCTCTTTTCTGCACGATCGAATTTTTGTATAGTTATGAATTATGTCTACATGAAACGCCCGTAAAAAACTGCCCTAGATGAAGTTTCTTTAACGTTTAACTGTAATCGTTAAATTTGTGAACCTTGGTTCAAAGCAAATGAAAATGGTTAGCAACATATAACCACCAGGAGATATTTTAAATGCAATCAACACAAAAAGTATCCTCAACGATGGCCGTTAATGTCGATTAGCGACAGCGTAAAGCATGTTTGGAAAGAAAGAAAAACGAAAAAGAAATGCTGATTTTCAGTAGTTCTTAAATTGCACCCAGAAAAGACATAGGGATGCATTGAAACACCGTCGGTTCTTCTTCAATTTGCTTGCGCATTTCGCTAATAAGTTTTCAAGTAATAATACCGTAACAATAAACGAAATTTTGATCTGTAATTTCTGCATAACCAGCACAGAAAATACAAAAATGAGATAGGTATTAAAAATACATTCAATTGTCGAAGTACAATCTTCAACAGTTTTAGCATTGGAATACTAAACTTATATTAAAACGACATCCTTGCAACGGAAATTTAATTTAATATTGTATTATGCTTAAACAAATCAATATGTATATGTTATTTATACTATTCCATGATTTACCTAATTCGGTTCACCTAAGTTTCACCGAAATCGCTCCAGGTTATCAAAAAGGGGTAAAAGTACTAATAGGGCTAATGAATTGCAAAATAATCATTTTTGTGCATGGTAGTGTAGATTGAATTTATCTTTGAAGGGGGCGGGGGATAGTCATGGGGTTCATTACATGTACATAAACTACCATACTAGGATTGCTAATGTGTGGTGAAATAAAAGATTGTGTACCTTTAGACCCGAAACCACACGGAAATGTAATACGGCGGAATTAAAAGTTTTGAAAGGGTAAAAGTTTAAAGTTTGAAAAAATGCAAAGAAATATTAATTTAAATTTAAACTTTTAAAATGCATAAAAAGTCTCCATTTTTATGTAAACAAACGTCTTAATCGTTTAAAATTTTATGTTACTTTAACGCTCAAAGTAATAAGAATTGTATTTTGGGGCAAGATTTGAGTTAAATTTACAAATTAAAAAAATTTGAATAATTTAACTTTTTAGTGTTTGGATTACGTTTCTAAACGTGGAAATACATTTCCTTCGTTTTGAAGCTGCGGATATGGGGAATAGAATGTGCAACAAGCTTTCGTAAAACATAAACAAAATATTGTCTAATATACAGTTGTAAGTAGAAACGACGTTTTTTTTCTTTCTTTTAATTTCATGACCTGCAAATAATTTTTAAAAAAATACGCAGATAGGGACCAAAATGTGTACACCTGTTTCTGTCTCTATAAGGCAGTTCGATTGACGGGTTTTATATAGCTCGTTCCA
The DNA here is from genome assembly GCF_026930045.1 of Uloborus diversus. Lineage (NCBI taxonomy): Eukaryota > Metazoa > Arthropoda > Arachnida > Araneae > Uloboridae > Uloborus > Uloborus diversus. Next base: position 153,960,732 of record NC_072734.1, on the reverse strand, counting down.
TAAGTTCGTGTTCACGTGCTCCATTTTTAATGCTTAATGTAACTTAAAATAATAACTGTAACTATATCTATGGTAACTATTATTCAGTGGAACCATTCCTACCCCTCATTACGACTGTGCCTATGTAAATTAAAATTTCGATATTCTCAAAGGAATACTTTAGAGCAGCAAACTTAAATAAAGACTCTTACTACCTGCATCAGTTTGAGTTATCATATACAACATTTACGGCAAAAGTGTGAAGTTTTAAAAATTGGAAATAAAATTTCAATCAAGACAAATTTTGAATCGTTGCAAGACACCAATATTAATGTCTAACTGTCATTTTCACCTACGAAAATAGAAATTTGACATAAATATAAGAAAATAAAATGTAGTTGACGTACGTCTTTTTATGCAACTTACACTTATCCAATTTTACTACATGGCATGCTACTAAATCTACACGGAAAGGGCAAACAGACACATTTTGTGAAATTATTTGTACTAAGTGACAGTTTTCTACGGAATGTGCTTGCATACCTGAACACTTACAAAAACTTATAAAATGAGTCAACCTAACACGTGAAACCGTGAAAGTAAAAACACCGCCAGAAAATCCGTGAAACGGAACGTTAACGACTATTAATAACAATGACCGGATTCCTTATTTTATACAGTGGACTATCTGTTTAGCTTTTGGGCTATTGAGGATGATTTTTATATCTGAAAATATTGTAACAGTGTCATATTTTGCATATATTTGTAACTGATAAAAGCCATTGAATTTTACTCACGACTCTTTCTAGGAAGACATTCCATATTTTTTTTTTACAGAATAAAATGTATGTGAAGAGTACTACAGCATGCTTTAATGTCTTGAGGTATACAAAATCTTCAAACACAGCACAACGGTTTTCGTATTCGAAGCACCACGTAAAAGGTTGTCCCACAAGATATGCAAGACAATCATTTGTCTCTGCCATTAAGACAATGTATGTACCGCCCGTCTGTTTCAACCGCAGACAACGTGCCAGTGGACAGGACAGAACCACAGAACATTGTTGACATAACCCCGATAACATGCCTCATGCTTTTTCGTTTTTACTTGATGCTATTTTTTCTGCAAATGCTAAACTTTCTGTGCTATTTACAGTCTTTTGAAAATTTGAGCCTAGAGTGGGGTGAATGCAGGTTTTTACTGTCATTTAGATAGAATTCCTCCATTTAATCATCTAAAAGATATGTTGCATTGAGAAGCACCCGGGCAACGCCGGGTAGTAAGCTAGTAGTTAATAAAAGTAAAGTTTCAAAGAAATTCTGGAAGGAAGTCTGTGGCGGACGTGCGCCTATTATTGCCTATTAAAGGGGTAAAAAATTACTTGCACGTATTAAAATAATATATCGTTGGAAAGGGTAGAATTTTCCGTGTGCTACGTAATTAGTTTCAATGCTCTAACTTAAATATGGCGGGTGATATTTGCATTTGTAGCTCGAACCTTTTTAGGCTTAGCTAAACTTTTGGCAATTCTTTCTTCATTAAATCTATCAGTACAAAGCGAAGGAATTGTCCCACAGTTTCCTTTTTGACAACACTGGAAAGAGCGGCTTTTTTTACTCCAGATCTAACTCGACCTATGATCGAAACACTAAGCTTCTAACTCCAAAGGGAAAAAAGTTACAAGCTGTTAAAAATCAATTTCGAATAATCTCATGTCAATGGAAATTATTGATGTTTTATTTGGCGTTGCCATAGTGTTGCGTCATTTCGATTTTCTTTATTCTTCTTTCTTATTCACAAACTTTAAGGGTTTCGATTTTAACGGAAAATCTTAGGCTCAACTCAGTTCAAGCCCCGAGCTAAAGAGCATAATATATTTAACACCATGAATATACAAAACTGCAGTTTTGCAATGCTCAGGAGCCCCTTAGCCCTTACGGCTCTGCAAGTTGGTACAAGTTATTTTGAAACCCGGGGAAGGGGTGTTTTTTGATCCAAAGGAAGCTCATAATGCGTTTTTAATCTGTTTCTTTTTAACTGACGATTTAAATCTTTTTGAATCAAATAAGATTGCGAAGCAATCTTCGGGGGTTGGTGAGCGTTAGTGAGCAGGGGTCAGAGCCCCCTAGTGTTAGGAAAAAAAGTTACGAGGTTTTATAAATTCGATGAAAAGTGTCTCATTGTGGCCCAGTTATTGGCCACTATGGGGCATTAAGTAGGGCCACAATGGGTTACGCAATGAATATTCGTAGAAGAAAAAAGAAACTTGGTATGTTACTTAACATTCATGCATCATTTAATGTAATGCTTCGGAAACCCATTATTCTAAAATCGGATGCATCATTTCTGCTCTAGTTGTATTTTCAGAACAGAATCAACAAAAATAAAATTTTAAAACTACACTCTATGCAACACTTGACAATATTTCCAAAAGGAAACCAAACAAAAAAAATAATAATAATAAAATAAATAAAAAAACATACTGATTGTGTTTTGTGATTATGTCTAGTATGTATCCGAATACCAATTTAGAAATAAGATCAGTAATAGTAATTCCAAAGAAACTCCAAAACTAATTTAAGGAAGCCATTAAAATGAATCATTTTAACTGTTAATGGTTCTTTAAAATTTATATATAGTCGCACATTAAAGATAGTATTCTTAAATTCCATGTTTAAAGTTTACACTACGATCATTTTAGACAAATTCAAAATTTAAGTCAGCATATTAAAATGGTAAACTACTTTCGCCTTGTATGCTATAAGTGCGATGGATTCTTACGTAGAATTGCCTTTTAAATCAAAATCAAGTACTTCTCAAACTAATTAAATTCCCGAAATAATTAGAAGTACATTTTTAATTGCGTCTTGAATTCAAAAATTTACGTTTCTCTCATTTTATGAAGTACATTTCCGCGTAACGGAGCTCGGAAAATGGGGTCTAAGTGGATTTTCTAGATTAATATTCCATTTTCTTATGGGAAATTAAGTTGTTTGTAGCTATCCTTATCTACTTTATTTGCCTAAATAATGTAAGATACTTTTTTTTACTTAAGAAAAAGAAAATTATTTTCAGAAAAAAATGTATATACTGAGAACTCTATAAACTGACAGTCAACGAACTAATGTTTTGATTTTATATGAGCCAAAAATTTGTTCAAATTAAAACAGTATGCTGTTTGAAGATTTGTTTTAAAAATGTATCTAGTTTCTGCGCAAGTTTCATTAAAACGAATGTTTTTTCAAAATATATTTCAAAAGCATGTCATAAGGAAATGAACTCAAATGTTAGAAAAAACGCATTGTAACGCATTGCGCTTGACATTTAGAATTTTCAAACTTCAATAAATAACTCTTTAAAAAATATATATATCATGTAAGTTTGTCTATTGTTTCATATTGATGTTCCGTGTATAGCTTAGAGTAATTTATAAGCGGTAACTTGATTTAAAAAATAATTTAAGCTCCAACACTTACATTACATTAACTACTTTTTTGTCTGGTATTTTAAAAAACAGGCTGAACAATTATTATTTTTTTCTTTCTTTGAAACACCACGTTTTATAAAATTACTATTTGCATTCCTTTTTACGCCTATTTTGTAATTTTCCTACCCATATTTTTAACTAAATATATGTATTTAGCTAGATAGATATATACATGGACCGATAGATATATAATCAAAATGCTACGCATATTACTTGGGCAATTTGTTCCTGTTCTAGTCATAAAAAAGGCTCCAGCAGACGCGTAGTTAAATAACTTGATTGGAATACATTGTAGACTATTAATTTCTATTTTAACATACGTGAGATAAGTAAAAAAAATGTTGGGAAAAATACAAGTGCCTATATTTGCAAATTATAAAGTAATAGAAAACAAATAAATATTTAAATAATAGCAATAGTTATTGAAATATATGGCGAATAAAGCTGTCGAAATGCACGGTTTCCTATTCTCTTGAAAAATGAATCACTCATTATCTTTAAATCATTCATTTAATTTAATCCTGACAGTTTTATTCCTGTTCAATGATAAGAGGAATTTTGAACAGTGATATTGATTTTAAGGTATTTGGGGAATGAATAAAGGTTGATTATAAAAAGAAAAAAAAAGGTGAAGAAAAATGAGAAAGAAGGAAAAAGAGAAAAAAATGCTTTTTTTTTCTTGAATCAAAACTTTGATTGCTATACGTTGCTCTTCTTTAGAAAAATGAGTTTTTGAATTTTGAAGTATAGTTATTCAAATTAAAGACATCTTTCTGAAGTCCGAGTTGTTGTAAATATTGGCCCATATTTAAAGGGTGTCCTTAGTTACACCTATCTAGAGGTTAACGGCGGGGATAAACTAGGCTCAAGTCATGCAACTTACATCTTTTGCGGTAGAAAGTTCGTATAGATCCTCAGAGAGCGTCTAAATCTATAATTTTTCAAAGTGAAATTAACTTTTAATCAAAAACAGAAGAGGGTGCCCATATTTACACCTTTTCCTCTACTCAAAGTAAAAACGTGTCTCTGTGGTAATTTAAGTAACTCAAAAAATAGGATTTTCTTTTTGCTTCTGCAAATGATATCAAGCTCACTTTAAACAGTAAGCTATTAAACGGAAAACAGCCATTTTGCTCCGCATGTGGCGTCTCATACATATCATTAAAAATAATAATTTAAAAAGGTAATGAATAAAAATTTTTGTTGCTTAAGAAATTACAAACGTATGTGCGATTCCTTAAGCAAAATATTTCGTCATTTCCTTTTAAAATGATTACTTTTTAATGAAATGTATGAGCGAGACACAGTGACCATTTTTTCGTGGAATGACGGAATGCAGAATTTTCTTCAACGGTTTAAACTATTATTTCCCAACAAATGAGATATGCTTCCTTTACTTCGGAAACTTTGCTTTTGCAATCCACAACTTATTTTGCCAATGCTATACTAATAGAGCAAACATATTGTGAAACATGCAAATAAATTAAAATTTAAGTAACAAAAAATTTTAATCAGAATATAATTGTGTATCTTTGTATCAAATGCAAAGATTAAAAACTGTGCTTACCATTGTTTAATTAAAATATAAAGACATATGACAAAATGTTGGTGAAATTTAAGTGTCTGATTGTCCCGCACGTGACGGTGAAATGGCTCAATAAATGAATATTTCATAAGAGATATAAACATTCCTATTAGCAATTTCTCCGACATTAAATAAACATTTCTATCATTACTGCATTTTTATATCGTTAAACTGGAGTTGTTATGTTTAGGAATAAATGGATTCTAAATGCCAAAGCAGCCCTTCAGTTAAAACTCGGAATTCCTTCAAAACAAAACTCTGCACAATCGATAACTATACTGCTTAGTAAAGAAAGAAGGGCGTATGTCATTTTTAACACGAAATGTTTCGTGCTCAATAATTTACCCGTGATACGATTATAAACATGCTAGATTTCAGCAAAAGAGAAAATTTAACTGGTACACTAGTTTCCAGACTCAAGACAGCAACTAGTATGACCTATTTTTTTAAAACAGTTATTTAGGTAGATGCATGTAAATAACAACTTTTTTTTGGGGGGGGGGGGGGGGGGGGGAGGGGGAGGGTATGTCTTTCTTGTTTCGAGGACTGTGTGTTAAATATTATAAGTTGGGTATACTGGTACGTTATGGAATATTTTTAAAAAACAAGATTTTTTTTTTTTTGCTTACTGGTGTGGTTACTTTTAAATACTACAAATGGTAAGCATTTCAGAATGGGACAGCATTGGGATCATACAAAAAATTTTGAAGCATTTCGATGCCACTGAATAATGCAATTTTCTCTCTATACGGTTGCTAATCGATGAGGAATAATTAGAAATACATTTCTATAACTAACAGAAATGTGCGGAAAAATTCAGAATGTTACTGAAGTTGGCTCATGATTAATAAGAATTGACTTTCACCGTCTCAACATTTAAACTATTGAAGCTGAGTAGTGGATAATTGACAGTGACAGCATCTAAAGATATTTACAGACAAATTACTCTTAATAACCTATGGTTTGAATAGTTCAATTCTTGAGAGGTCGTAAACCCGTCTTTTCAGGTTTCTGCTCTTGTCTATTTTTGTAATAATATTATATCCGTTATACGATTCCTAACCAATAAGTAGTGACTGAAAATCCTTTCTTCCTATGTTCCTTTTCTAAATTTGATACAATGTAAAAAATTGAATTTATGGCGAGATGGGAAAAAATGAGAAGTAAAAAAATATATTTTAGAAATTAAAAGCTTTATATAAAAAAAACTTGTTAAACAGTTTAGTATAAAAACATGCTCAATTAGGTTTAGTCCAGTCAATAGGTAGAAAAAAATGGGCTTGCCTAACAAAATATGGGGTCAAAGATTTTATTTTTTAAATTTGTGTATACTTGTGCCAATATGAAAAAACCAAGTTATTCAACACGAAAGACCTCGGGAGAAGTTTTGGGGGCCGAAAACCCCCCAAAATTTGTGACTTTTTGTGGTATTTTCAAAATATCCCAAAAATGGTTAAAATTACAAAAAAAATTCCAAAGCAAATGTTAAAGAAGATTAAATTTCCTTCAACTTTTGTCATTACAACATTTTTGTAGCATGAAAAGCAAGCGAGTTACAACTTCTTGAAAGTCACACTTTTTCTGAACCCCTCAGCAAAGTGCGTGAAAGCGCATTAGATAACGGAGGAAAAAAGGGGAAACGCCGGCAGTCTAACCTTGGAAATGATTTGTCTTACCCTCAGCTGAGGGGGGGGGTAAATGCCTCCGCTCCCTTTAACTTAAGCAAAACAACCCCATACTAGCCCCCACCTTTATTTCTGTCCAAATGAGATGAATCGACTCAATAGCTACTCATGTTGTTCACTTCAGAGTTCGAGCGAGAGTATGTCTTATCAATCTGTGTGTTCTGTATTACTATTTTTTTTTTTTTTGTAGAAATGATTACGCCTCACCAAGGTGTTCTTTTTTTTCCTAATTTGCGAAATCATTTTGAATGAATGCGAAATATATTTCGAAGAGTGCGGCATTTAAGTCAGGCAGACTCAAGAAGATGCCGACTTACTTACTGCTCTTTCAAAAGCGAAGGAAATTGAAAAGGTTGTTATAGTGGGCTAGAGGATATAGATGAGATCTGTTGGTGCTGATGACAGCTTTAGGACAGCCTTTCAGCAACTTGTTCTTTTTAAAACCCGGAAGAGGGAATGCTTGTGATTTGTTTTTTTCCCCATAAAATCTTTTAAGTTTGACCCCAGCAATATTCTTTTCATCCATGCGTTTAGTGGGTGTGATACGACTTCGGCAATTTTTGGCCAAGGCAAAATTAAGTTGTACAAAATAGTCAAAAAAACTCCTGAATTAAGGAAGCTATTGAAGTATTTATGGACCCAATCAGTCATCATGATGCCGTAGCTGCACCTGGAGAAAACATTTTGAAAATATTATACACAGGTGACGTAAAGTATTTGAACCTATCTTTGGATACTTTGCGATTTAATCTTTTCATAAAACTAGTATACAGGGCTAAAATAAATCTTGTAGGGCTACCTCCAACGTGCGGGGGGGGGGGGGGAGGGGTTTTATCACTTATATTGGTGCTACCACCAAATTCAAAGTTGGTTGGGCAACATAATTGGTCCAGAGAATTGGGGTAGGGAACGCAGAACGCAAGATCTAATGCCTGTTGACACGAAAAGAGATTCAGTTACTCAGAATCTTTTGAAGATTGTACTTTGTACCTGCAAGAAAAATGGTACTGGTGCCGGTTCTTGTCACAAGGCAGGTTTAAAATGCTCCTGCACGTGCAAACACTGCAGCGGCACAAATTGTGAAAATGTTGCAGAAATTTCATCTTTGGATGAGATTGCTGAAGGAGATGATTTGTTCCAGGAGCTTTTGGAATTACCGCAACTAGGAGATGAACAATTAAAAGACCACAGCTTCTTTCTACCCCTACAGATTCTGAACCGGGAGAACCTAACGGCTTCGAAGAAGATAAACAGCGTATTTTGTTGTCCTTTATCTATTTGCTTAAGGTCGAATGAATATCCCTGTAATTTCGATGCATGTATTAAGCTTCTACAGTTGGATTTTCATTTTGAAAGGTAATTCTTTTTGGTTTTTCATGCCACAAAAAGTCAGTTTCTGCAGAATTTTTTCAAAGTGTTCATTACGTATTACTATTGTATCTTCATTTATGCATTATTATGGCTATTGTTTGCTTATTATCACCCTAATATTTATTCATTAACATTTAGATTCAAATATCGCATTTTCGCTGGTAATAGAATATATGGTACGAATTATGTGCTTTAAATGAATGAGAAGGTTATGTAATTCAATTACAAACTGCAATATAAATCATATGATATTGGAGTCTGATGAAGACTACCTGTGTCAGACCAGAAATATTAGTTCGTGAGCGGTGGGGAAGGGTTTATTATTATTATTGTATCAGAGCATAGGATGCATGATTGTGTGGATTGTTTGCTTATTAGCTACCTAATATTCATTCCTTCACATTAAGATTTAAAAATCGCATATTTGTTTGCAACAATTAGACTAAAATGTACGAATTATATACCTCAAATGAATGTATATATTGTGTAATCCAGTTACAAACTGCAATATATCATCTGTTATTGGAGTCTGGTGGAAGCTTCCTCTGTCAGAACAGAAATCTTGTGAGCAATGGGAAGGATTCGGTGAAATGATTGATTTCGGTGTGAAAGCTTTTTTTTTCGGAGTGGAGGAAAACTGCTTATTTTCAAAGAGCTCTAGCAAGCTTGCTATTTGTGCTACAAAAAAAGTTGTAAATACAAAAGTTGTAGGAAATTGTATGTTCTTTTAACTTTACATTTTATACTTTTTCCTAAGTTGAACCATTTCGGAGATATTTTAGAAAAAAATAAAAAAAGTCATAAATTTTTGTGGTTTTTCGGCCCCCAATAGTTCTCCCGGGGTCTTTCGTGTTGGATAACTTGGTTTTTTCATGACGGCACCAATATGTACAAATTAGAAAAAAAAATCTTTGACGCCATTTTTTGCAAGGTAAAATGTATCTATTGACTGGACTAGTTAGTTTTGGTAAACATTAATCAAGATTGGGCGATCAAAGTGGAAATGCACTTCCTTTTCACGTCTCATGGCAAACATTACTGAGCTGGTGTTGGCGACGGCAATGCCGGACTACTAAATATGCCGATTAGGGACCCCACTTTGTAGTGGTCAACAAATTGCTGAAATTACTTCAGCTAATGGCTAAATTGTAAGGTGTGACTGCATGGGGCCTCGAAGAACTGTTAAGCCTCGGACTCCCTGTATTTTAATCAGGGCTCTGGTGGGTGACACTTTTAGTACTTACTTTTAGCTAAAGCCAATCATCAATCGATACATGATAACCTGTTTATGACTCCACGAAACTAATTTGATAAGGCAAATAAAAAATTACGTCTATACAGCTTCCGTAAAGTACTATTTTTCAGAAAGAAAGAGAAAGACTTTGGAACGTAGGAAAACGAAAGCAATATGCTGTTCTCAGAGTTTTAATTATTTTATTAAAATGAATAAGAATCTGGTGGAAGTGAAAGAGTTTATCTTTCCAAACGATTCAAAAGTACAGCTTGTCACAATTTTCGAGAACGATCTTGAATCCTCAAAAAAGGTTGGATTCTGAATATATGATGGATATTAGTGACAAGGTTGTGTTTTAAATGCAGACAAAGAAAAAAAATTAACAGTGCAGAAGAAGTTTTTACATCTACATGGACCTTCAAGTTCCTTCTACTATCCGAACTTTTTAAGAATATTCTTAATAGACCAATAAATGACATTATTACAAAAGTTGACCCCAAAAGAAATCTAAACAGAAGAGTTTACGATCTCTCAAAGCAAGAATTGAACTGCCCAACCATAGGTTATACAGAGTATTTTCCGGTTTGCAATTTTTTCTGTAAATATCTTCAGATGCAATCCTTGCTTATGACTTACACCTCAATTTCAATAATTTAAATGTTGAGATGGTAAAAAGTCATTTCTTTTAATCATGAGCCAACTACAGTCTTATTCAGAATTATTTTGCATGTTTCTAATAGCGAACGGAATGGATTTTCAATTATTCCTTATCGATTAGCAACCGCACAGTGGGAGAAACTGAATTCTTGTGTGGCATCGAAATATTTAAAAATTGATTTCAGTACGATAGCATTACTGTCGCATGCTGAAATTCTTTTCACGTGAAGACAAAATTAGTTAGCACAAAATATATTTTTTAAGATTTTTTAAAAGTCTATTTTTTAAGAAATTCAGGGTCAAATAATGATCTTTATGGCCTGGAAATAATGTCGCATAACCTTGTCGAGTAACAAATCATATGAAAGAATATTAAAAGAGCTTTAAAATGGCACCTAGAACGACACTCTTGTTACTTTGAGAGCTGAAAAAGAAAATTTGTAACTACCGAAATGTCACTTTTTGCCATTTTTCGTGTACTTTGGGAGGTATCACACAAAAAAAAAAAAAAACTAACGGAAAAAAAAAAACTAAAAGAAATAATGTTGTCAATTATCACGTGAGTAGACTCAAACATCAAAATTTTGCAGAATTCGATTATGGTCAGGCTCATAATCTCGTTGATTTGGCGTGGAATATTCCAAATGCATTCAACTTTCTGTTATACCTTTTTCTTATTTCTTTTACTTTTGCGAGAAAGTTGACTGAAAACAACCTTCTATGTTTTTTAATATTCAAGCAATTGTTGCTCACATATTGCGTTCACGTCATCAGATCAATGTATCTCCCTAATCTTTAAACCAGACTGTATATTAAAACGAGCTGATGTGTGCATCACATGACTTCCTTTTACTCCAATTTAATGTCATTTCCCCATTGCTGGTAATTTAAATGTGATTCAATAGTTAGCTCTCTACATATCACCAACAGTAGAAAAATTGAAACCGGATTTAAAAAAAAAAAAAAAAAAATTATTGCCTAAACTTGGCGACAAAACTTGGCAACCAGAAGACTGGCGATATATCACCAAGTGTCCACCAAATTACTACACCAATTGAAATTGCATCGAGATTAACAATGATTTCCCCACAAAAAGGAGCAAAAGACCCCTTTAGAAACAACCGAATGCCACCAAAAGGAGTGGTGCACAACTAGATCCCACTAGGTGTCTACGTACCCAATTTCAACTTTCTAGGCCATACCGTTCTTGAGTTATGCTACATACATACACACATACGCACAAACATACGTGCATACAGACGTCACAAGAAAACTCGTTGTAATTAACTCGGGAATCGTCAAAATGGATACTTCGGGAGTCTATACGTTCTTAGGTATATATGCACGTGTGGTCGTGTCAAAAAAAGAAAAAAAAACTCAACATTCATTCGAGGGTGTGCAAAATGGAAATTAAGGTAAATTTTTGAGTAAAAATTTTTTTGCGAATAAAATACTTCCTTTTTTGTAAAAGGAAGTAAAAAGGCATTTTTAATTAAAATCCTGAGCTAAAAAAATTTGTGCCTTGGAGCAAAAGAGCTTGAGTGCTAAAATTAAAACTTTACTGAGATCACTATAAATAGCATACGGTACTATGGCAAGCTTGAATGTTGCACACTTTTTACGCATATCTTAGTCAACTTTCATCCTTTTGCTCTTCGCTGCTTCATTTCATCTTTTATTTTGTTTTGCTACAAAGTATGCATTACTTTTTCAAAGATTTTTTAACTATGTTTTCGATTTCGATTCCGAGTCACAACTGAGTACAACTGTATTTATGTCGAGGACTGCATACTAAGTGCTTTGCCTCCATTATTTTTATACCGATAGATGGTAGCACCATCGAACAGTTAATGAGAATTTTGAACTAGACCAGGAGCTAATGGCTACCTGGTGCTAGCACCCCCAGAGGTGTCGTTTCACTTGGAGGACATTGGGACCACGAGCATATTTAATGTCGCCCAGTCCCCTTTAATGACGACGGTGGATCATCGACCATCGAGGTTCGAACTCAGGACCCTCCGGCCCCGAATCTGACACTCTACCGATCGGGCTACCACGGCCCCTTTTAACTATGTTACATTTACTAAACAGTATGCATTTTGCTCTTGTTAACCAACAGTGAGATGGCAGATCTAAAATTCAGCATTTGAAAGTTCTATATTTTTGGGCTTGGGTAAAATATTATTAATTTACTAAACTGTTTGAAATATAGTTGTAAATAATGAATTCACTGAGGCTGCCGATATTCGGCAAAGGATCTTTATTTGCATGTCTCAAAATACTGTTGTAAAAAGAGGAATTCATTTATTTTACAACTAGCAGTACCCGCACGACTTTGCCCCTAGTATAAAATTAAAAGGTCATTCGGTTCGCCTGTATATTTTTAAATAATGGATGATGAATTTCTCGCCAATTTGCTATATTCATCGCCCATGTTATGGTACTTTGCTCAAACACGTAATGATCATTTACTCCACCACGTTATGATAATTTTTGCTCGATGAAATTTCATAAAATTGGAATAGAAAAAGAACAAAACCGAATTTTCGAAAAATGGCTTCGATGTGCTCACCCCTATCCTACAAACTAATTGTGTGCGAAATTTCATTAAAATCGGCCAAATGGTCTAGGCGCTGTGCGCGTAACAGAGATCCAGACAGAGACCCAGAGAGACAGACTTTCAGCTTTATTATTAGTAAAGAAGATAAATGTGTTTCAACTTTAGCTTTAAAATATTTCTATAAATGTCTTTATATCTTCATAAAAGGCAAATAATGTTCATTAAATTTATCCTAGCTTTAGATAATATGCATAAAGCTCATTTATTCAATGCGAGATAATAAAACTGAAATTTAAAGCTGAAATATTTCTGAAAGACTAATATGCCTTCTCCATAATGCAAAGCTCAGTAACTTATCAAATACGATACTAAATCTTTCCGATGTTATATTTTTGAAAAGTTTGATTTTTCTCATTTTTAAATCTTGCTAAAACGTGGACATTTTGAAAATTTTTGTTAATCTAAATGGAAGATTATTGAAAGGGAAAAGCCTGTTCTCAGTAGGTACTTTTCCGTATTTTCATTTCACAGATGAACGTAAATAATATATTTTCTTGTCGGACTGAACTAATCTATGTTTTACATCAAATAATAATTCACCGAGTGTGGTAACTAGAAGTGAACTACATTTGTTGTTTAGTTTTTGCACGCATTATTTTTTTTTCTGCTTGCGATTAGTGCAAGCATGCTCTGTTGCTGAATTTTAATGATTGTAATACAACGGTAAAATAAATAAATAGTAATAACTATTAATTGAAAGGGTGCGTGAAAGAAATGATTGTAATCTATATAAATAAAACAGATAAATTTGTAGATATATGTGTGTGTGCATCAGTGTTGGGTGTTAATCAATTATTTTTTCAATTGCCTTGTTAATTGATTAAAAAGTAATTGCAATTAAATTTATTGCAATTAAGCTATTAATTGCACTTTGCAATTAATTCAATTGGATTAATGTACGTTAATCGTTTCTCACAATTAAAAGAATTGCAATTTTTTAGAAAAATTTTTTATGAAACAATTCAAACTTACAATTAACTTTATGTATCAATAGGTACAGCGCAGGGTACAGAGTCCAAAGTACAATTTGAATTTGTATTTTTGTTCAGTGCTGATTATTTGCTCGCCGCGTGAACTGGTCTCGTCTAGGCAAGCTTTTTACACGCGTAAATGTTTCTGTTTTAATTAAGTGTTTTGAGTTTGTGTAAACTATTGTTTTATTTTAACCCGTAAGAGGGAAGGTGAGAAAGAAGGAGATGACAAGGGACGTGAGGTCTCAGAGACCGCTCTGATCAAAACAAAATTAAATCGTGTAATTAAGATATATTTTTGTAATTTCTCTCAGATGTTTTTTTTTTGGACTTTTATTAGTACGGAAAAAAATATTTTTGAATTTTAAATTGAAATTTACGTTTTCTGTGAAAATTTTGCTGGAACCAAAAGATTTTTTGAGAAAAGTCATAGTCTGCAGTAAATAATTCATTACTCGTAATAAAGTTACTCTTGTGCATTGATCTTTTATTTGCTGCTAACATGTGTATTTAAATACTAGATGCGTTCAAAAAGTAAGTTACACTCGAACAATTTAGGTCAAAAAACACTTTATTGAGAAGCGTGCTACAATACAATTTGACACAGATACCATCACTCTATTTTACTACAAAATCTCCCAGTTGCAGCAGACATTCGTCGAACCGTAGCACTAATCGTTCGATGCCTTGACTATAGAAAGCCTCTCCCTGGTCCTTGAGGCAGCTTAGGAACAGCTGTCTGAACCTGGTGAACCTTAACTAACTACCACGCCCTAATAGCAAAGGTAAACTTTGGAATAAAATATATTTCTGCCATAAAACCATTCAAGAATACCGGCTTACTCAAGCAAATTGAAAATTTTCGATTGATCAACGCATCTAAGGCTTCTGAAAATGCCTCAATTTCTTCTTTTGTTACTTAAAAATAAAGTACTACACGTGTAACAAAAATATCATTTTATTCGATAGAGAAGTGTTACTAACTCGTATTTTTCCAAAAATACGCCTGATAAGAAGAAAAAAGTTCGCATCATAACGTCGACATAAAATGCATCGAAAAAATTATAGAGGCTTATGCCAATCGATAAACGTGTAATAGTGTTAATCTCCAAATGAATAAAAAAACTCAAATGTAAAGGAAATTTATGAAAAAAAAAATATAATAATAATAACTTTTAGAAATATGGAGAAAGGATTGCAATTATTGATTGAAAAAAATTGAATTTGTCAGAAACGAATTAAATTTTTTAAAACTTGAACAAACTACGGGAAATATTGAATTCGCGGTAATAATAATAATAATAATAATAATAAAACGTATTTTTACATAATATTTCGAACTTCAAGCATTGGAAAAATAGTCTAAGCAAACACGAAAAACGTGCATGCAACATATTTTTCACTATGTACTTTAAAAGGTTTTACTTCTGCACACACGCTATCACAACTTTTTAACATATCGAATGTTTATTTCAAAAACGTATCATAGCAGGTAGAAAAAAATACTGAATTTTTAATAAAACTTATTGTCAAATTCTGTTTGAAGCGTTTTTTATGCGTGCATCAAAAAATCTGCTTCAAAACACAAAAATTCATTTTTAAGCATCAAAGAAATCCAACAGAAACAATAACTATCTAAAACACACTACGTATTAGATTTCGAGGATAAGACTTTCTTAAATAGTTTTTGGAATAAATATAAATCTTATCTAAGCATGTGATACAGCTGAAATAAAAGTCAAACATTGAAAATATTTCCAGAAAAAGATTTCAGAATTCCCAAGAAAGCAAAAGTGAGAATGGGGATGTGGAATAAAATCCTTTAGTGAACCCATGATAAAAAAACCATAACCATAAGTTTTACTATACATTGGAAATCCAACTTAATCTGGGCATCATATTCATTTTTCTTAGATCCCTACTGTTGAGTTGAAAAGAAATATTTGCTATACATTGAGGAAAAATGTTCAGAAATAAAGCATTTGTTTTGACATGATTTCTATAAGTTTTGAAAAAAGCAAGAAAAAGTAATGTTATTCTTGCACTTATAGTAACTCGAATTTGATAGTTTTTTTACGAAAAGTTAAAAAACACATTTTAAATTTTTTTGATAAACTTTACATGTTGGTTGTGAGTTGAAAATATTTTTTTTTAAATATTTTGAGTAGAAATGAGTACAGGAATAGGTTTTTTTTCGTGAATGTATTTGTCACTTCAAAATAACCTTGAAAAATACAGTTCACAAAATATAATAAGTTGTGAAGTTTTTAAGTTTTACGTATATTGCCGTTTAAAAAAAGGTAGCGTATTATTTCGAAAGTAACTTTCAAAAATCGGTAGAACTGTAAACAAATTCTTGGTCTATCCAATTTCGATATTAAGTCAGAATGTTTGTGTAGTCTTTCAAAGAAAGATTAATTATTAATTACAGGGTGCTGTGCAAAGATGGATCAACCTGCCAAGCCTTTGAGTAACTTGAGCTTAAAGTTGGACATCAATGCCCAGTTCTCAGTAGATGGTTGGCCATATGTTCATTAGATGGCATAGAAATATATAATTTGGCGAAATTCTTTTTTGCATCTTTATACTATGTCAGTTTTATCATTTTTTGAGTTTTTCTCAGTTAACTTATTTTACATAACAGCGTTCAATTATCAATTAAACTGATCAGGTGTGATTTTTACTGTATATTATTAAGTATTGTATTCGCAAAAAAATTTTCACTCAAAAATCGACCTTAATTTCCATTTTGCTCACCCCCGAATGAATGTTGAGTTCTTTTATCGACTCGACTACACGTGGATAAGTGCCTAAAAACATATAGACATGCGAAATATCCATAATGACGATTCCCGAGTTAATTACAACGAATTTTCTTGTAACGTCTGTATGTACGTATGTATGTATGTGCGTATATGCGGGTGTGCGTATGTATGTCGCATAACTAAAGAACTGTAAATCCTAGAAAGTCGAAATTTGGTACGTAGACTGATAGTGGGGTATAGCTGTGCACCTCCCCTTTTGGTTGCATCAGGGTGTTTCTAAAGGGGTCTTTTGCCTCTTTTTGGGGGAAATCATTGTTAATTTCGATGTAAACTCAACTGCTGTTATAATTTGGCGGATACTTGGCGATATATCGCCAGTCTTTTGGTCGCCAACTTGTTGACCAATTTGGCTATTTTTTTAAATCTATTTCAATTTATCCACTGTTGGTGATATTTAGAGAGTAAACTATTGAATCATATTAAAATTGCCAGTAATGGGGAAATGACATTAAATTTGAGTAAAAAGAAGTCATGTGATGCACACATCAGCTCGTTTCTAGTCCAGTTCTTCATAAATGTACGAGTGGACGATAAAAATATTACATGTAGTCCATAATCATATGTTTTTGCTATATGTGTAATCGATTTAGAAACATTTATAGAAATAACTTCATAGACTAAAATTTAAACTTAAGAGATAAAGAATTTCAAAAGTACAGGCGTCTCGCATAACAAGGTACTTGTACAACACGGTTTCGATATTACATGGTACCAAATTTGCAATTATTATAACACGGTTTCGATATTGCGTGGTACCAAATTTGCAATTATTATAACACGGTTTCGATACTACATGGTACCAAATTTGCAATTATTATAACACGGTTTCGGTATTACATGGTACCAAATTTGCAATTGTTATAACACGGTTTCGATATTACATGGTACCAAATTTGCAATTATTATAACACGGTTTCGATACTACATGGTACCAAATTTGCAATTATTATAACACGGTTTCGATATTACATGATACCAAATTTGCAATTATTATAACACGGTTTCGATATTACATGGTACCGATATTCGCAATTATTATAACACGGTTTTGATATTACACGGTACGAAACATGAATTTAATACTTCATGATTTTGATATAACTCGAATGTTACATTTAAAAAAGATGGAATTTCATTTTTGTTTGATACATTCTGTTAACGGTTGATAACTCTAATAAGTTTTCACTTTGTTTTTATGAAACTTGGTTTCGATATAACACGGTACACATCCCTTGATTTACATTATTTCTATGTCTCGTATAACACGGTTTCGATACAACACGGGGAACACGGTTTTTATATAACACGATACATCTTAACCTGATTTTTCTCATGCACAAACATAATTAGTGTTAAAAATAAGTAAAAATGTTATTTAAAAAAAGTCTAGTATAACACGGTTTCAATACTACACGGAACGAATTAACAATGTTATACGAGGGAAACCTGTATATATAATTTAGTTTAGATGCCGAACAATAATTTGTTTCAATATTTGACCTGTGAAGGTGTTAATTGGAAGTTTATTTCACTTAGAGCTTCAAATTTCGGAGTGATCTGGAAAGCGCGAATCTAGTCCTTCGAGCATCATTTGAAACAAGTAGAGGGATAGCCCAATCAAATTACTAGGGTTTGTTGACTGTAGTAATACAAAATTAGAGCAATTAAAATTCACGCCTCTTCGCACCTCTCTCAGTCGATACACATGGTTCGAACGCTTTGACTCCTGGCTATTCTCTAATTGGAAGGCCAATCAACTCTACTGTTGAGTTCGATGTAATTAAAATACATAACAATAAATTAAAATTTAAAAAAATAATAATAAATTGACTCAATAAAATATTTAGAAAGTCTTCCATGTTTTAAATTTTTTCTACAGAGAACTAAATATGTATTTCCTAGGGTTAATTATTTAAGGATGTCATATATATTTATATATTCCAACTATGTTTTTTGAAATCACCAATATCGAAGGATTCTACTCGTTGGATTTCTTTATTCTACAAATCAAATGGATTGGAAATGGAGAAGATATTCGCCCCCGTCATGTTATGACTAGTAATTTTCTTGATTATGTGAAATGCGTTTACAAAGCGTTTTAAAGATATTAATTTTCCCAATATAGACTATTTTAACGTGATTCAGTGTTTAACTCTCTAAATATCTATCGCCAATAGCACTAAATTAAAAGCAATTTCGAATAATATTTGTTTCGCCCACTTGGCAATATGTCGCCAAGTTGGCGACAAAACTTGGCGATATAATCCAAATGTTCAATAAATTGAAACATCATTAAAGTTTGCATTGATATTTACACTGATTCCCCCCCCCCCCCCAAGGTGTAAAGGACCCCTTTTGGAACATCCGAATACAACAAAAAGAGGAGGTGCACAACTAGGCCCCATTAGAAGTCTATGTATCAAATTTTATATTTCTACGACACACAATTTATGAGGAATGCGAGATACGTACATACATATGCATACATAAGGCCACTATATATATAGCGGCTCTACCTATACACACAACGCACATACAGACATCACGAGAATACTCGTGGTAATTCACTCGGCCAAAATGGTTATTTCGGACATCCATACGTTCTTAGGCATGCGTGCACGTGCGGTAAGGTCGATTCACTCGTAAATGAGTAAAATGGAAACTTAGGCGAAAATTTGTGAGGATTTTTTTTTTTTTTTGCTAAAACAAAGCTTTTTTTACTATGAAAAAGGAAGTAAAAATAAATGAACACAAAACGCAGAAAATGAAACCATGACGACAAAATTAGTCTCTCTGAGTATATATTAAAAGCAACGAGCTAGACTCAATCTCGTCGTAACGGTAATTTGAAAAATCCAAGAATCATCAACTGCGTTCAGAGTGAGGGTAATAGGCAATTCATGATTTCTATAAAGTACTGAAGTCTGAAGCTAATTTTTAGGCAGAATCGTAGAATTATTTCCAGTTAGTCAAGTTAGTCAAGTCCAGTTAGAAAAGAAATATAAATTTCAACCTGATAAAAGCTGTTTTAGAAATCAATAAATAAACTCTGTACTGTACTTACAGACCGTGCATATTAATGCTTTCCTTATTAATCCTATATTTATGTTGATTTGCTGCATATTTATTCTTACTGCATCGTTTCTTTATTTTATAGCTAATGGTACACTGCAAAAAGTAATTGTTGTTTTTATGGTTGTATACTGTTATTTCCTACAATTTAATACTGCTCTGTTAAATAACAGAGAAAACCGTAAAACTGTTTTAGATTGCGCAAAGCGATGTGCAAAAGGTGTTTCTTTTTATAAGAATGACAAGTTGTAAAAGTAAGAAAACCAAAGTATTTATATTTTCCATTGCTATTCAAAAAATTATGCAAATGTTATTCCATGATACGCAAAAAACATACTACAAAACCTCGAACAATTTGAAAACCACACTCTATGCGCACATATAATTTTAAACACTTGTTAGCCGCTTTATTTCCCATTGACGGCGAATAAAAACCAGGTTTGCCAGATTTAAAAACAGTAAAATACGGGACAGGCTTCGAGGAGTGAAAAGGGGGGGGGGATATTTTTGAGGCTGAGGGCAATTGCTCGTTATGTATTTTTAAGGGGTGATAAACAACCCTGTTTTAATAGCTTTCAGAAGATTTCTTTCAGTATGTTTATGGGTGAGCTCATTTTTGGAGAAACTCTAGCTCAAGAAATAAATCACGCAATAGAACGAAGTTCAGTGCACAGATCAACGTTGATAGGAACAGGTGCTAATTAGTTTTTTACTATATTTACTTTTTACTATAAGTTTATTACTATAAGTTAAACGGTGCAATCGATTTTTTTTTTTTTTTTTTTGAATGTGACTACTTTATCTGAAATAGTAATGCAAGGAATCGTGGTTTTTTTATGCTTTACCAGTCAATGGGGAAATCTGAATTAGTAAAACAACTTTAATGTACCATTTGCCACTTATCGCCTACATTTATATCTTTTTGTGCAACTAAGGTATTAAAAACTTGATTGTTGAAAACTCATCGCATACATCATCTACTGATACTTCATTTTCAATATGTAACTGTTCTACACTAGCAGACATGTCAGAAAACTACTTTATCCATTAAAGCCATTGGTCTTAAAACAAAAAAGGGATTTTTATCTGTGAAATTGTGAAATCAAACCACTTTCTCATGTAATTCACAGCTGTTTCAAAAAAAATCTGGTATCCCTCAGTCAGACATTGTATTTTTCTACCGTCTCTCTAGATGTTTTGAGGTTTTAGTAACGAACGATTCATGAAACTTATCTTCAAATTTACTCTCTAGCTGTTTTACCAAGTGTGTCATAATATCATTAAATTATCGACTGCAGTTGTAGATTCATTTTGAAGTTTTTTACTGGGGACATATTACTAAGAAAATAGAAAAGTTATGCAACCTCATTGGTTTCTTCTGTTTCAGCTGTACTTTCTTCACTTAAAAGCAATAATTTTCTGAGAGGCTTAGGGATGGATTCTCCCTCGCTTATAAAATAATTAATGAGAGCAGGCCAAGATTTAATGAGTCGATCTACAGCAGGAGCTAAACTTAACCATCGTGTAAGGATATGCTTTAGTAGCTCTTTAAACTCTAGGTTAGCTAACTCAAAAAACTCCTTCAGCTCATTCTGCTTGACTGCAGATCTAGAAATAAGTGAATAAATTTTTAAATTTTTAAATGTTAGTTTTGACATCAATTCCTAAAGCATCAACAGCATGGCGAAATGCAGTGTTAACTTGAGCTAAACATCCTGACTAAAGTAAATTTTTGTTTTGCTCTAAAGGTGTGGAATATGCTGACCGCTTTGTTTCAAAATTCGCGTTGTAATTGTCGGTTGAAAATGATGAATCTGACTGTAAATCCAAGTCTGACTCGTTCAATGAGTTAGTCAAGCAGTTAACTATAGAGTCAGCCGTCTCGGAACTTTTTGCTGTTTGATTTTCTGATTGCTCTTTATTTAACATTTTTTGTTGTACTTTATTTTTTCCTTTAAAATAATGTCTCGTTTTGTAAAGTACTGATATTAGCTAGAATACGGGACTTCAGCCGTCCCGTATGGAAGTTCCCCGGGACGCGGGACAATTTTTAAAAATACGGGACTGTCCCTTGAAATCCGGGACGTCTGGCAACCCTGGTAAAAACAGGTGTAAGTCGCAAAGAGCTGCGTTGCATATCTCGGTGAATATTGGTCGTAATAATTTCAAAATTTTTGTGTTATAAATGTTTTTCACTGAAGATTATTTCCCTAAATAGAAATTAGAAGACCTGGGACCCTTATAAAAAGTTAAATTTTGTATTTTTTGACTTATTTTTATTTTAAATTCAAACTTTATCTTTATTTTGCATCTGATTTTGAACATTTTTGCAATTAGAAGTATACATTTAGGGCTAACGATTGCGAAAATAAAGATCTTGCAGGTTAAAACGGAACACCCTGTATAAATATACACCATAAATATCATAAAGCTACTTAAATATCTAATCCAGGTATTAAGTAGGTATCCTTACTTCAATCATTTACTCATATTACCTTTTTTTCACATTTTAAAGCTAGTCAGCTAGTCATAAAACCTTTTATCAATGTAGCAAAGCTCTAAATTAATTTTAAAGAAGTAACATACAAAACTAAACAGGGAAAAAGTCATCATTTTTGCCATCAGTAACACTTTTTTAATTTTCTGAAAAATTTAATTAGAAGATTTCGCTGAAAGAAAAATCTTTGGAATTGAAAAGCAAGCATGAAAAAATATGCTATAAAATGCAATGCCGTAAAAAGAACGGACATTTTAAGATAGCAACATTTTTTATTGGAATCATCTGATCATGAGACACGTTTCAACCAAATAAAAATGTTTTCAAGAAAAAATACCGTACTAATTAAAGTGCTTAAAAAGAGATACGATGTATCAGCAGCCGTTAATTAAAATTTACTAGTTGTTGTTAAGAAAAATAACTATTTCCCCAATGTTATAAGGACATTATATTCAATTATAAGATATTTTCGTAAAGTAAATTCCATGCACCAATAGCATTTTCTTAAAAGTTTCCGAAAGAAATTCTATGTATGAAACGGGATTTAATGCTTCAAATTGTTTAAAAGTGTACTGATAATATTAAGAAATATATTTAATGGAGAAAAAGAAGCTTCTTTTAATGTCGAAACCTGTGACCGAAAATTTGTTTTTCAAGTTTTGCATTACATAAGTTTTAACTCCATTAAATTAGAATTAGAATGGGGGGTTCAGTTCCTTTGTTTCTGTTCAATATTATGAAACGTTTTACATATTTGAAGGAATATAAGCTTTTTATATAAAGTTTGGATGACTTCAGCAACATTTTGTTAAAAACTAAGCCGTGATATCTGTAGTCAAATTTTACCTTGAATGAATAGTTTAGTTTAAGGAGTCCTTCGGCAATCATTTTGTAATTATTCATTATCATGATTTTTTTAAACGAATTGTTTTTTAAGATATATTTGTTATTAAGAAATAATTTTGCTAATAATAATTTATCTTATTCTTCCATATTACTTCCTTTTACAAAAAAGCAAGTATTGTATTCGCGAAAAAAATTTCACTCAAAAATCGACCTTAATTTCCATTTTGCTCACCCCCGAATAAATGTTAAGTGCTTTTTTCGACTCGACCACAGGTGGATAAGTGCCTAAAAACGTATAGATACGCAAAATATCCATTTTAACTATTTCCGAGTTAATTACAACGAGTTTTCTCGTGACGTCTGTATGTTCGTATGTGCATATTTGTGTATGTATGCGCGTACGTGCGTATGTGTGTATGTATGCGCGTACGTGCGTATGTGTGTATGTATGTCGCATAACTCAAGAACGGTATGTCCTAGAAAATTGAAATTTGGTACGTAGACTCCTAGTGGGTTCTAGTTGGGAACTTCTCATTTTGGTTGTATTGTGGTGTTTCTAAAGGGGTCTTTTGTCCCTTTTTGGGGGAAATCATTGTTAATTTCGATGTAAATGCAAGTGGTGTTATAATTTGTCGGACACTTGTTCTTAGTGATTTTAATATACAAAGGCTCAAAATATGAGGAACACCAAGTTTATCAAACCAAAAAAAAATAATACTGCAAAATAAAGTAAAAACTTATCATTGCTTTAAACAGAACAAGTACTTTTCTTGCACAACAAAACTTGTTTCAAATATCAAGAAAACTACATTTTTGCATTTTCAGGTGTTCCACGAAGATATAAACATGAAGTATACATTAGTGTGTGTGTGTGTGTGTAGCAAGTGTACGCACTAAACTTTCTAACTAATGTATGAACACGGTCAGGATTTTAAAGGACTTAGTATGTTTGTTTGATTTTTTTCCAGTAATACATGATGGACTCTTTTTATTGAAAGGCTCAGGGTAGAAACGTGACAAGCCACAAGATGTGACTTTTCGATCAAAAGTTTTGGTCCTCATATCTAATATTGAAATAAGCTTTACAATGGATTGTGTCACTTGGATTTAAACATATCTGGTTTTAGTATTGCAGTATATGGAATGTACACTTAAGAGCCAAAACATTATGACCACCCCCACATTTTGCAATGAACTCGCCTGGATGACGTTGAAGGCACGTGATCAGGTGGAAGTGGTATTTAACTGCTGCTGAAGAGTCTAAAGAATCATTCTTTCACTCACTTCTGTGTATGATGGGAAAGGCTGCGGATCTAAGCGACTTTGATAGAGGGCAGATTTTAATGGCTCGAAGGCTCGGAACAAGTATTTCAGAAACTGCTCGACTCGTGAGTTGTTCGCGACTTACAGTTGTTAGTACTTATGCAAAGTGGATGAATGACGGTGAAACCAGCAGTAGACGACATGGTATTGGACGTCCACACGCTATTGAAGTAAAATGTCGTCGGAGACTGTCTCGCATGGTGAAGCAAAACCAGAGCCAGACAGTGGCTCAGCTGACAGCTCAGTACAATGGAGAGCCAAGTAGAATAGTATCGAAGCACACAGTTCAGCGGACACTGTTGGATATGGGGCTACGCAGCAAACGTCTCACTCGTTTGCCTTTGCTGACCAAGCGTCACCGTCAACTGCGCTTGCGCTGAGCCCGGGAGCATCGCGACTGGTCCATGGATCAGTGGGAGAGAAATGCCTTGTCAGATGAATCACGTTTTGTCATGCATCACGGTGATGGCCGTATCAGGATACGCCGTCTTCCGGGGAAAACAGTTGTTCCCTCAATGTACAGTAGGCCATACAATGAAGAGTAGGTAAGTGGTGGAGGTCTTATGCTTTGGGGGACGTTCTCTTGGACGTCTCTGGGACCCATGGTTGTGGTACAGCAGACCCTGAATGCCACAGGGTATCTGAGCATCATTGCGGACCAGTTGCACCCTTACATGGTTTCTGTTTTTCCAGCTGTAAATGGAATGTTCCAACAGGACAACGCCCCGTATCACAAGGCTAAAATTGGTTGGAGTGGCCCGACGAACATGATGCTGAATTCCAGTTAATGTCCTGGCCGTCTAACTCACCGGATCTCAATCCAATAGAACGTATTTGGGATGTCATATGACGGCAACTCAGAGTTCAAAGACCACCAATTCGCAATATCTCGGATTTGCGTGGCAATTGCTTAAACATCTGGTATAATCTGTCTCCGGCTATCTACCAAGGACTTGTGGCATCCATGCCAAGGCGTGTTGAAGCTGTGTTGCGCGCCAAAGGTGGACCAACTCGTTATTGACTGGTGGTCATAATGTTTTGGCTCTTGAGTGTATAATACCTTTGAAAAATTCTACAAATATTTTTTATGAGTTGGAAATTGGCCTACTGAAAATTCACATCAATCGCATGTCACATTCTTGCCCCGACCCCTTCAATTATTAAATTATGGCATACTGCTTTCCATTTGCATAAATTTCCCAAACCAATAAGCTCACATTTTATCCACCGGGTTTGAATCAGGAAAAACAAATGCCCTTAGAAATAAATGCATGGCATTATTCAGATACCATTCCCATGTGCTTTTTTCCTTATGAATGGATCCAATTTCCAGCTCAAACAACCAGAAATGTCTGCCAATTTCCACAGCAACAAAGAATACGTTTTCTTCAGTAGAAATTGGTATGTTATTGCATTTGTTCGGGCAAAGGGAAACCCAATATTAAATTTATTACGAAAATCAAACGCAGCCCTCACTACTAGTGACTCTTAACCTTTCTGCAGTTGGGAAAAGGTTCAGGTTCTTTTAGCAGAACGTGCCAATAATAAGAAAAACCGACAGAATCTTCTAAATTGATTTGCTTTTCATCACAAAATATAATTCTTTCATATTCTAAATTCCCGGACATGTGAACTTTTTCCCATTTCAGTCGATTCTTCTATTGTGCTTGGCTGGAATTTTCTTTCCTTGTTCTTCAGCAATTTGAAACTGTTGACTTTTATGAGCAAATTACTTTTTTGACATTGCATTCGCTAAATCTCCTGCAAGCTCACCTGAAGTTTTGTTCCTATTGCTCAAGATTTTCGTAATGGCTCATTTCTCTCTTTTTTGGGACATCCCGGAGATTTCTTTCCTCCGTAACCCTCTTATAATCGAGAAAAATTCAATGCTACACTTGGGAATCTTTTCAATTTTTATTGAAGATAGCTTTCGTTGAAAGTTCTTAATCACGAAAAACGACAATTTTGCCGTTCTCGAAGCCGATTAAAATAACTTTTCATCTCCTACAGTTAAAACTCAGTTTGCAGCCAAGTTTGCAAGTTTCCAAGGATGCAAGGTACACCTAAGCGCCAAACTAATTTACCTATTTCGGTTTATTTCAGGACTAATAGAAATAGCCTTACATACAGTTCACGCGTTCTCATTTTTTTTTCATCAGCAAGAACCGATGCTACGCTCGATATAACTAACTAAACTGCTATTACTAAAAAAATTGCTATTTGGAGAAACAAGCTGTACATTTGGAAATGCACTAAGTAATAAGAAAATAAGGCTGATGCATGTCTAACACTAATATTTTAAGCTGTGCGATTCAAACAGTGGCGTACCTAGCATGGGTTACCTCGCGGAAAATTTTAAAATTTGTAGTCTTAAAAATGCAGTGTAGATTAGCTTAGATAATGTTAGGGAAAATTTGGTTCGTAAGAGTCATCACGTAAATTTTTTGAAATCGAAGCATTAAAAACGCACATGTTACCTTCAAGTATGCTAGGAAAAGGAAGCTTCAGCGGAAATACCTCGGACATTTTTCGAAATTGTAGCTCTTAAAACGCAGTTTTAGAGAAGCTTTGGTGATTTTATGGGACCTACGGAATTTTTTCTAATTTAAAGTCTTAAAAACTCATTCTAGACAATTTTTAATCAAGATAATGTTACAGGTTGAAGAGGTTCGGGGAAACCCCCCGGGCTTTTTCTTCAAAACGCTACTGTAGGCCATCTTTAGAAACGTTAAGAAGACCAACAATTTTTCGAAATCAAAGCTCAAAAACGCATTTAAAGCGACTCTTTAGAAAGTCATGACCAATTTCGTATCAGCCCTTCCTCCCCGTGGTGATGCAACTGCATCTGATAGAGTAATTGTAATTTAAAATTGTGTAGAACATTTTCTAAATTAAAGTGTTAGTATTTTCAAAACTTGTCCCTTATTTTACTTCGGGTGTCACCCCCCAGTCGGGTGACACCGGGGCGGACCAGCCCCCGCATCCCATAGCGAAGCCACTGATTAGAGTGTTGTGAAACTATTTAGCTAATATAGTAGTTTCAAATTTATTTTTTCCCATGCTTCTTAGTATTGAGGTAGGGCAACGATAGCTTAAAAAATCTAAAAGAGAACAAAAGGAACGATCAACTAGAAGAAGGGAATTACGTGGATAAATACCATCTTAAAGGTAATATTCCATGCGCACCGGAAATATGTATTGAGAGAATAATGAATAAAAATTATTGGCAAATTTCATAAACGAACAACACTAGCTGAAAATTTCACCACCAAGAGAAAATATTTTTTGAAATATAATCTTATCATTTTTGAACTTGCTCAATTTCCAACTGCAAATTTCATTATAAATATGCACCCACAATACGCCTTCTTTAGATACTTTATAGAATTTCTTTTAGTAATTCCAGCCGTTTAAATATTGAAACGAATGCATTAGAATACTTTTACATTAACACATTAACTCTGAAACGGAAATTCTGTTTCAAAGAGAGTTACTAAAAATGTCAAAAAACACTTACATCAAATAGTTATTCATGTAACGAAAGGCTGAAGTAATTTATGTTTATACTTCGGGTTTGTTATTATGACGTCTTAAAAGTTTTGCTGACATTGACATAGCGTTAATCGCACTTAAAAGCATAGACATTGAAGAATACATTTTCCTCCTTTCAAATGAAAATTGACATTCATATCATAAAAACGTGTTTTATTCCATCAGAATGTTATACAGATAAACACGAAAATAAAAGTTTTCTACTAATATGATAAGTACGCCAACTGAAGCATTAATATTTACAGTGTAAATAAAAGTTCTAACAAGCGTACACATAAGAAACTGAATGTTATAATTTTTAGCACAAGTCAATAACTTAATCCTTCTTCTGATTAAGTATCTTTAGAAATTGGCAAAAGAACGCAACATTATTTTTTTAACACCATATTAACTGAAATTATCGTATTACACATTATGTATTAAATTACTTCAACTAAAGTGTTTTTCTTTTCCGGACATTTTTTTAAATTACAAGTATATTAGGATAAAATTGACAAGTAAGATGAGTTAGTTTGGCTGTGATAAAACTAATTCTAATCTTAGTTAGTTTGGCTGTGATAAAACTAATTCTAATCTTAAAAAGCATTTCTTCTAGGAAATGTAACTGAAAAAGAACGTTTAATATGGGACAGAGGGGAGGGGTTACATTTGCAGTAGTATCGCGAAGATTTTCCCAGCAGATCGAAATAAAAACCTAAAACAGTTCCCTATTTCAACGAACTTTAAAGAAAATTTCGCAAGATTAGGTTTTTACGTTTCAAGTTAATCTTTCAACAAAAATGAAGCGGTGAAAATAAGATCCTTCAATACTTTGAGATTTTCCAATTGTTGGGAAGTCCTTCAACGGCTTGCACTGGTACAAGTGAAGAATAAAAGAAAATATTTTCATAAAATATAAAGCAACAAGTAACTTGAGTTCTGAGCACATTTTATGTTGATACTTCATAGCAACTTTAATTTAACTGCCTTTTAGAACACTGCAATAACCCTTATAGCAAAACATCTCACATAAAAGTTATAAACACGTCATAAAGATCGCCGTCATACAGTTACAAAATTCTGACGTCACACAGGATTCATGTTATAATACATTTGGGGCATGTTTTACGTGACTTAACCTTTATGTTTACCCCTTATGTCACCATTATGTTGCATCTTTATGAATTGTGACGTCGTCACAAACTAAAACTCTTAAGTTATTGCAACCTGTTGATGATTATTCAGTAAATTCTGTGTCCGTCACGTGACTAGGGTCTTTATGTGACAGTAATGCAACCTTCACATGAGGTTCCCTTGTTGTAGCTGTGACATTAGGAAAAGTAGGAAAATGTATTTTAAAGTGCCTATACAATATGAAATTCATATTTACGAGGGTTGTTTGAAAAGTATCTGGACATTTTCTGCGTTGTGAAATCACGCAAACGTATTCAAGCCCACTCACAATATCTGACTTTGATCCTGTGTGTACATGCTTTTTTTTCGCATCTGTCTATGCATCAGTCGTTTGCAAGAAGCCTTTGACTGATGTAGTTTGTAGCTCTCGTCTTTTTTTTCTTTTTTTTTTATTTGCAGAAAAATGACCAAACAACTATAGCAGCGCTATTGATTTAAATTTTGCCCGAAACTAGGAGACATCGAAGTTTAAATCCTTTTTAAGATCCTAATGTTTGACAAAACTAGACTTTTGTAGTTCAATAGGCTCCTTACGCTTTTTATATGACCCCCTGAGATTCTGACTGTCCCCAAAACTCAAGAGGTCATTAAATTGAACTAAATTTAAAAAATGAGTGTACGTTATGGAAACACCATTAAGTGAGAGGTATAGAGTCCCCAGGAGACTACTTTGTGCGGGGTTTAAGTTTTCAATGCTTCAGGTAGGTCAGTTATTTTCTTTTTTCACCCGAAGTTCAAAAATTTTTCTACTGCCACGTGCACTACATTGCAAAGTCAGTTTTTATCATACTTCAGAAAAATTTTATTCTTCGTAGTATATTCGAGTATGATATTGTATACGATATGTGGAGCATCAATGAAAAACATCAATTTTATCATCCGCTTTCAATCGTCTGTCTTTTTCTTATCACTGCAGAAGAAAATAAAAAATATAAATAATCTGAGAGCAAAAATCACATTCGATATTTTTCTTCGATTTGCTATTCCAGGACCCTTAAGACATTAAATTTCGATTTCCAGCAAAGATTTTGATTTGATTTATGATACTCTAAAATTTTTTCTTGTCGGTTCCTGTTTTTGAAGCTGAAGAAAAGAATAAAGATGTAACCTAGACGAAGGATAAACATCGTTTAGTTAAATAAAAGTAAAATGAAAATCTTAAATCACGAATGGATCATTCCACGTCAAATCGTTTAAACTAAATAGTCGGCCGTGCCGTCATATCTCCCATTTTCTCCGTTATTTTTTTACGAATAGATATCCATGAGATAAGCTCAAATTATTTTTTTAAAGGTTTTTTAAATGAAAATTACGCTTTGAAAATTTTTTTCAAAATTTCAATTTTTGATCATTTTTCGAAGTTACCATTTTGGCATAAATTTAGAAAATCTCTGTAATTTCTTTATTTTTCAACCAATTAAGCTGAATTTTTTTACCAGTTTCAGGCTTTTTTTTTTTTTTCGTTGTGAACGACAGAAAGTATTCTGTGAATAGTTGGGTGTTGCCACTCTTTATCTAAAGTTAGTTTTTATGCTTTTTGATTTGGGAGATTAAATAAGTCATATCTCCAGAGTACCTACTATGATCTGCATCGAATTTTTTGTAGCATATTTAAATCATTCTCTTGCTATGTAGAAAAAAGTAGAAAGGTGTTTTTTAATTGTTTTGAATTAAAAAAATAAAATGTATTTTGCAGAAAATACAAGTTTTCTATTGCTTTAAATCCCTCTTAAGCTTAGTAAACCCCCAAAAACTTTTCAGAATATTTAATACTGGACTGTCAAAGGATAGAAATTAATTTGTATAAATAGTAAATCGCTAAAAATTTGTTCACTTTTGGGAAAAAATTGTGGAAAACATTGTGCGGTGTTCAGAGTTCAAAAACAAAAAAAACACTTTTGATTGAAAGTGTATATAATATTAAAAATAATTTGATAAATAGTGTAAAAAATACTTCTAATGGCATTATTTTGCTTTTTGTTCCGACATTAAAAGATGAAAAAAATTTTACTATTGAAAAGTTTTCAAAACATAATCTTTTTTGGATTACGTTACACCTGAAAATAATCTTCCACACTTACAGTACTCATGCAGCGCAACTCTAGATTTCTCTGAAGAAGATTATTTTTGCTGATTGAAGTATATTTTAAAATCTCTTTTAAACTTATTGATAGAAATTCTGATTTTCTCATCTCTTGATACAAGGGGAATAGTAAATTTTTTTATTAAATGCAGTTCGCACAAGTATTCCTTTCATTTCACATTTTATAATTGTCGAAAGCTAAGTGTCGATTCACTTTCACAGCGAAAGAGGAATGATGCGCATTGCATGAGTGTTTTAAGAGGTGGAAGATCAATGTCAAGTGTTATGTAATCCAAACAAGTTTATGCTATAAAAATTTTTCAATATTAATTATTATTTTTTTTCCTCTTTTAATGTCAAAAAATGCAATATAATGCTCTTAGAAATATTTTTACACTATTCTTTAAATTATTATTCTTAATAATTAGTACACTTTCAATCAAAAGTTTTTTTTTTTTTCTTTTTTTTTTTTTTTTTTTTTGTGTGTGTGAACTTTAAAACGGAGGTTTTCCACAATTTTTTTTCCCAAACTGAGCAACTTCTTAGCGATTAACTATTGATACAAATCAATTTTTATGCTTTGGCAGTCCAGTATTAATTATTTTGAAAAGTTTTTGGGCTTTTTAAGGTTAAAAGGGATTTAAAGCAATAGAGAACTTGTATTTTCTGCAAAACACATTTTTTTTTTTAATTCAAAACAATTAAAAAATACCCTTCTACTTTTTTCTACATAGCAAAAGAAGGATTTAACTATGTTACAAAAACAATTTTATGCATATCACAGTAGTACTCCGGAGATACGACTTATTTAATCTTCCAAAAAAAAAAAGATAAAAACTGACTTTAGATAAAGAGTGGCAACATCCAACTATTCACAGAATACTTTCTGTCATTTACACTAAAAGAAAAAAGTATTTGCTTGAAATTGATACCGAATTCAGCTTAATTGGTTAAAAAATAAAGAAATTATAGGGATTTTCTAAATTCATGATAAAACGGTGACTTTGAAAAATGATCAAAAATCGAATTTTTTAAAAAATTCTCCTAAATGTAAGTTTCATTCAAAAAATATAAAAAAAATAAAATAAAATAATTTTAGCTTATCTAATAGATTTTTAAAAAAAATAATGGGCAAAATCGGAGACATAACGGCACATGGCATTAGGCGATTATGAATAATAACCCATTCTCGAAAACAGTGTAAACACTTCATCGTCAAGACAAACATTTTTTTATTTTTAAAAATCAGTTAATAATGTTTAATAAGAATTTATCATATTTTTTCAGCGAATCTTCATTTAATTGTGTATGCTCAATGAGATCGTACTTAAGTAGTGTATGAGATGTTTTAAAACTTTGTCTGGAACAATAAGGTTTATACATAAAAAGTAGTCGAAAACTTTGTACTGCATAGTGAATAAAATATGACAACGTATATAAAGTACAAATACAAAATGAAAAAAGGTTAAAAAACCAGCAAACAGCTGTTTCGGCACTCTAAAATACAAATGCCATCATCAGTGCAAATAAAAACGAAGAGAGGTTCAACCCGACTAAAACACAGTCGAGGCAAACATTGGAATGACACACAAGAAAGAATTAGAGTGCCGAAAGAAGATTAAGAGTGCCGAAACAGCTGTTTGCTGGTTTTTTAACCTTTTTTCATTTTGTATTTGTACTTTATATACGTTGTCATATTTTATTCACTATGCAGTACAAAGTTTTCGACTGACAAATGGGGCATTTATAGTGTTTCCTGCCAGTGCAAATTAGCCTACATTGGGCAGACTCGACGATCCCTCAAATTCCGGATAAAAGAACACGAAAACTACGTCAAAAAACAGGATCTCAAACGCTCCTCTATTGCTCAACATTGTTGGTCTTGTGGCCATAATTTTATTTTTTCTACCGCCAAAGTTATTCACGAGTGTTCGTCCATTCATGATTTAGATTTTTGGGAGTCATATTACATATGGAAAAATGCTAATTTAATCGTCAATGATTTGTCTAGCACTCCCCCTTTTCCTAATGTTTGGAAGTCTGTTATTTGATTTATTTTTTGTCCGTGACGTTTTCTCCTGAGTGCAACTGTCCTCTGTAGTTCTGACGTAACTCTGACGTCATCGTTTCCGGTACTGCTCTCATATCTTTTACAACTCGTCTCTCATTCCAATGTTTGCCTCGACTGTGTTTTAGTCGGGTTGAACCTCTCTTCGTTTTTATTTGCACTGATGATGGCATTTGTATTTTAGAGTGCCGAAACAGCTGTTTGCTGGTTTTTTAACCTTTTTTCATTTTGTATTTGTACTTTATATACGTTGTCATATTTTATTCAATAAGGTTTATATTAGGTATAATTCCCGCAAACCCTTAGGAGTTGGAATGGGATTTATGATCGTGCTGAAATGAAACAAGAATTAAAAATGCGAGTTAAATTATATAATTCACAACAACTAAATGTAGCAAAATCTTTTGTTGGGTCTCTTTTCCTTAAGGGGGTCCGGGACACAAAAATCCTCAAATTTTGCAAATTTTTTTTATAATTTGAAAAATTGCTCCGTTTTTTTCTGCTTAAGAGGACGTTTGAATCTTGTTCCTACCTTAAATAGAACGAAAGTTATAGTTATTTTTGTTGCATGCATCTAACGAATGTGTACATAACTTTAAAACTTTAAACGCGTTTTTCTCCATGATGCAATTTTTCCCGATTTCTTGCATTCAAACTCTTATAAGTCAGGAACCGATAGAGATAAAGTAATGAAACTTGGAGCATATCTTTTTCAAGCAATTTACTTAAATTTTTATTCGGCGAATTTGAAAAAAACGTTTACTGCAAAAATTATGATTTTTTAAAAAAAAAGTATCTTCGAATTTTTCGAAATTTTTCTTCAAATATTTTTTATTTTTTATTGAATCAATATTTTTAAAATCGCCGAATAAAAATTAAAGCTTAGATATTTGTGCATACTTTTTTGAAAAAAAATTGAAAATTGACCAACAATATTTTGAGTTATAGCAATTTAAAGCAACCCCATTTTTTTGAAAAAAACTAATTAAAGTTAAATAAAAAAATATTTTTTTTCATATTTATGTTATGATTTTGCTTATTAAATAAATGATGAATCAGTTCAGAAAACTTCAAAACTCTAAAGTACATAATAAAAATTTTTTCAAAATGTGTCCCGGACCCCCTTAATAATCACACTTCTTTCGAATTTAAAAAGTGATCCCCAGCATCCTCAAATCACGTGTCTACAGTCTACGATTTCTTTCAAATTTGTACGTATTAACGCTTTACTGATGTACCTGTTATAACCTGATAACAATAGTATTTTATTTGGGAAAGAAAAAACACATTGCTTTGTTTTGTGCTTGTGCTGTATTTCTGTGTGTGTGTGTGTGTGTGTTTTTTAATGATTAAAACGTCCTTTGAAGGCTTAACTGTCCACTATGTTATTAGACTACTTTGATACCGAAATATTTGAAAAATCTTCAAAAATTACTCATGTACGAATCATTAATACTTCATTACATAAAAATAAGTGAAAAATAAATAAAAATACTATTAATTGGTATTAAACTATTAAAATACAAATGAATGAATTACCAACGTTTCAATGCACAAAAACTGAAATACTGCAGTCACGTGCTTCGGGGTTACAGCACACCTTTTTTTTCATTGCAAAAAAGTTTGAGTTTTTGTATGAAAGGTCATTGCATAAAAAAAATCTGATTCTATCTGACCTACTTTTGAAAAAGTAACCCAAAATATAGTTAATATAGAAGGTTGCATGTGACAGTAATGCAACCTTCACATGAGGTTCCCGTGTTGTAGCTGTGACATTAGGAAAAGTAGGAAAATGTATTTTAAAGTGCCTATACAATATGAAATTCATATTTACGAGGGTTGTTTGAAAAGTATCTGGACATTTTCTGCGTTGTGAAATCACGCAAACGTATTCAAGCCCACTCACAATATCTGACTTTGATCCTGTGTGTACATGCTTTTTTTTCGCATCTGTCTATGCATCAGTCGTTTGCAAGAAGCCTTTGACTGATGTAGTTTGTAGCTCTCGTTTTTTTTTTCTTTTTTTTTTATTTGCAGAAAAATGACCAAACAACTATAGCAGCGCTATTGATTTAAATTTTGCCCGAAACTAGGAGACATCGAAGTTTAAATCCTTTTTAAGATCCTAATGTTTGACAAAACTAGACTTTTGTAGTTCAATAGGCTCCTTACTCTTTTTATATGACCCCCGAGATTCTGACTGTCCCCAAAACTCAAGAGGTCATTAAATTGAACTAAATTTAAAAAATGAGTGTACGTTATGGAAGCACCATTAAGTGAGAGGTATAGAGTCCAAAGGAGACTACTTTGTGCGGGGTTTAAGTTTTCAATGCTTCAGGTAGGTCAGTTATTTTCTTTTTCCACCCGAAGTTCAAAAACTTTTCTACTGCCACGTGCACTACATTGCAAAGTCAGTTTTTATCATACTTCAGAAAAATTTTATTCTTCGTAGTATATTCGAGTATGATATTGTATACGATATGTGGAGCATCAATGAAAAACATCAATTTTATCATCCGCTTTCAATTGTCTGTCTTTTTCTTATCACTGCAGAAGAAAATAAAAAATATAAATAATCTGAGAGCAAAAATCACATTCGATATTTTTCTTCGATTTCCTATTCCAGGACAGACCCTTAAGACATTAAATTTCGATTTCCAGCAAAGATTTTGATTTGATTTATGATACTCTAAAAATTTTTCTTGTCGGTTCCTGTTTTTGAAGCTGAAGAAAAGAATAAAGATGTAAACTAGACGAAGGATAAACATCGTTTAGTTAAATAAAAGTAAAATGAAAATCTTAAATCACGAATGGATCATTCCACGTCAAATCGTTTAAACTAAATAGTCGGCCGTGCCGTCATATCTCCCATTTTCTCCGTTATTTTTTTACGAATAGATATCCATGAGATAAGCTCAAATTATTTTTTTAAAGGTTTTTTAAATGAAAATTTCGCTTTGAAATTTTTTTTCAAAATTTCAATTTTTGATCATTTTTCGAAGTTACCGTTTTGGCATGAATTTAGAAAATCTCTGTAATTTCTTTATTTTTCAACCAATTAAGCTGAATTTTTTTACCAGTTTCAGGCTTTTTTTTTTTTTTCGTTGTGAACGACAGAAAGTATTCTGTGAATAGTTGGGTGTTGCCACTCTTTATCTAAAGTTAGTTTTTATGCTTTTTGATTTGGGAGATTAAATAAGTCATATCTCCAGAGTACCTACTATGATCTGCATCGAATTTTTTGTAGCATATTTAAATCATTCTCTTGCTATGTAGAAAAAATTAGAAAGGTGTTTTTTAATTGTTTTGAATTAAAAAAATAAAATGTATTTTGCAGAAAATACAAGTTTTCTATTGCTTTAAATCCCTCTTAAGCTTAGAAAAACCCCAAAAACTTTTCAGAATATTTAATACTGGACTGTCAAAGGATAGAAATTAATTTTTATAAATAGTTAATCGCTAAAAATTTGTTCACTTTTGGGAAAAAATTGTGGAAAACATTGTGCGGTGTTCAGAGTTCAAAAAAAAAAAAAAAAAAAACACTTTTGATTGAAAGTGTATATAATATTAAAAATAATTTGATAAATAGTGTAAAAAATACTTCTAATGGCATTATTTTGCTTTTTGTTCCGACATTAAAAGATGAAAAAAATTTTACTATTGAAAAGTTTTTAAAACATAATCTTTTTTGGATTACGTTACACCTGAAAATAATCTTCCACACTTACAGTACTCATGCAGCGCAACTCTAGATTTCTCTGAAGAAGATTATTTTTGCTGATTGAAGTATATTTTAAAATCTCTTTTAAACTTATTGATAGAAATTCTGATTTTCTCATCTCTTGATACAAGGGGAATAGTAAATTTTTTTATTAAATGCAGTTCGCACAAGTATTTCTTTCATTTCACATTTTATAATTGTCGAAAGCTAAGTGTCGATTCACTTTCACAGCGAAAGAGGAATGATGCGCATTGCATGAGTGTTTTAAGAGGTGGAAGATAAATTATGCTATAAAAATTTTTCAATATTAATTATTATTTTTTTTCCTCTTTTAATGTCAAAAAATGCAATATAATGCTCTTAGAAATATTTTTACACTATTCTTTAAATTATTATTCTTAATAATTAGCACACTTTCAATCAAAAGTTTTTTTTTTTTTTTTTTGTGTGTGTGTGTGTGTGAACTCTGAAACGGAGGTTTTCCACAATTTTTTTTCCCAAACTGAGCAACTTCTTAGCGATTAACTATTGATCCAAATCAATTTTTATGCTTTGGCAGTCCAGTATTAATTATTTTGAAAAGTTTTTGGGCTTTTTAAGGTTAAAAGGGATTTAAAGCAATAGAAAACTTGTATTTTCAGCAAAACACATTTTATTTTTTTAATTCAAAACAGTAAAAAAATACCCTTCTACTTTTTTCTACATAGCAAAAGAAGGATTTAACTATGTTACAAAAACAATTTTATGCAGATCACAGTAGTACTCCGGAGATACGACTTATTTAATCTTCCAAAAAAAAAAGATAAAAACTGACTTTAGATAAAGAGTGGCAACATCCAACTATTCACAGAATACTTTCTGTCATTTACACTAAAAGAAAAAAGTATTTGCTTGAAATTGATACCGAATTCAGCTTAATTGGTTAAAAAATAAAGAAATTATAGGGATTTTCTAAATTCATGATAAAACGGTGACTTTGAAAAATGATCAAAAATCGAATTTTTTAAAAAATTCTCCTAAATGTAAGTTTCATTCAAAAAATATAAAAAAAATAAAATAAAATAATTTTAGCTTATCTAATAGATTTGTAAAAAAAATAATGGGCAAAATCGGAGACATAACGGCACATGGCATTAGGCGATTATGAATAATAACCCATTCTCGAAAACAGTGTAAACACTTCATCGTCAAGACAAACATTTTTTTATTTTTAAAAATCAGTTAATAATGTTTAATAAGAATTTATCATATTTTTTCAGCGAATCTTCATTTAATTGTGTATGCTCAATGAGATCGTACTTAAGTAGTGTATGAGATGTTTTAAAACTTTGTCTGGAACAATAAGGTTTATATTAGGTATAATTCCCGCAAACCCTTAGGAGTTGGAATGGGATTTATGATCGTGCTGAAATGAAACAAGAATTAAAAATGCGAGTTAAATTATATAATTCACAACAACTAAATGTAGCAAAATCTTTTGTTGGGTCTCTTTTCCTTAATAATCACACTTCTTTCGAATTTAAAAAGTGATCCCCAGCATCCTCAAATCACGTGTCTACAGTCTACGATTTCTTTCAAATTTGTACGTATTAACGCTTTACTGATGTACCTGTTATAACCTGATAACAATAGTATTTTATTTCGGAAAGAAAAAACACATTGCTTTGTTTTGTGCTTGTGCTGTATTTCTGTGTGTGTGTGTGTGTGTGTGTTTTTTAATGATTAAAACGTCCTTTAAAGGCTTAACTGTCCACTATGTTATTAGACTACTTTGATACCGAAATATTTGAAAAATCTTCAAAAATTACTCATGTACGAATCATTAATACTTCATTACATAAAAATAAGTGAAAAATAAATAAAAATACTATTAATTGGTATTAAACTATTAAAATACAAATGAATGAATTACCAACGTTTCAATGCACAAAAACTGAAATACTGCAGTCACGTGCTTCGGGGTTACAGCACACCTTTTTTTTCATTGCAAAAAAGTTTGAGTTTTTGTATGAAAGGTCATTGCATAAAAAAAATCTGATTCTATCTGACCTACTTTTGAAAAAGTAACCCAAAATATAGTTAATATAGAAGGTTGCATGTGACAGTAATGCAACCTTCACATGAGGTTCCCGTGTTGTAGCTGTGACATTAGGAAAAGTAGGAAAATGTATTTTAAAGTGCCTATACAATATGAAATTCATATTTACGAGGGTTGTTTGAAAAGTATCTGGACATTTTCTGCGTTGTGAAATCACGCAAACGTATTCAAGCCCACTCACAATATCTGACTTTGATCCTGTGTGTACATGCTTTTTTTTTCGCATCTGTCTATGCATCAGTCGTTTGCAAGAAGCCTTTGACTGATGTAGTTTGTAGCTCTCGTTTTTTTTTTCTTTTTTTTTTATTTGCAGAAAAATGACCAAACAACTATAGCAGCGCTATTGATTTAAATTTTGCCCGAAACTAGGAGACATCGAAGTTTAAATCCTTTTTAAGATCCTAATGTTTGACAAAACTAGACTTTTGTAGTTCAATAGGCTCCTTACTCTTTTTATATGACCCCCGAGATTCTGACTGTCCCCAAAACTCAAGAGGTCATTAAATTGAACTAAATTTAAAAAATGAGTGTACGTTATGGAAGCACCATTAAGTGAGAGGTATAGAGTCCAAAGGAGACTACTTTGTGCGGGGTTTAAGTTTTCAATGCTTCAGGTAGGTCAGTTATTTTCTTTTTCCACCCGAAGTTCAAAAACTTTTCTACTGCCACGTGCACTACATTGCAAAGTCAGTTTTTATCATACTTCAGAAAAATTTTATTCTTCGTAGTATATTCGAGTATGATATTGTATACGATATGTGGAGCATCAATGAAAAACATCAATTTTATCATCCGCTTTCAATTGTCTGTCTTTTTCTTATCACTGCAGAAGAAAATAAAAAATATAAATAATCTGAGAGCAAAAATCACATTCGATATTTTTCTTCGATTTCCTATTCCAGGACAGACCCTTAAGACATTAAATTTCGATTTCCAGCAAAGATTTTGATTTGATTTATGATACTCTAAAAATTTTTCTTGTCGGTTCCTGTTTTTGAAGCTGAAGAAAAGAATAAAGATGTAAACTAGACGAAGGATAAACATCGTTTAGTTAAATAAAAGTAAAATGAAAATCTTAAATCACGAATGGATCATTCCACGTCAAATCGTTTAAACTAAATAGTCGGCCGTGCCGTCATATCTCCCATTTTCTCCGTTATTTTTTTACGAATAGATATCCATGAGATAAGCTCAAATTATTTTTTTAAAGGTTTTTTAAATGAAAATTTCGCTTTGAAATTTTTTTTCAAAATTTCAATTTTTGATCATTTTTCGAAGTTACCGTTTTGGCATGAATTTAGAAAATCTCTGTAATTTCTTTATTTTTCAACCAATTAAGCTGAATTTTTTTACCAGTTTCAGGCTTTTTTTTTTTTTTTTCGTTGTGAACGACAGAAAGTATTCTGTGAATAGTTGGGTGTTGCCACTCTTTATCTAAAGTTAGTTTTTATGCTTTTTGATTTGGGAGATTAAATAAGTCATATCTCCAGAGTACCTACTATGATCTGCATCGAATTTTTTGTAGCATATTTAAATCATTCTCTTGCTATGTAGAAAAAAGTAGAAAGGTGTTTTTTAATTGTTTTGAATTAAAAAAATAAAATGTATTTTGCAGAAAATACAAGTTTTCTATTGCTTTAAATCCCTCTTAAGCTTAGAAAAACCCCAAAAACTTTTCAGAATATTTAATACTGGACTGTCAAAGGATAGAAATTAATTTTTATAAATAGTTAATCGCTAAAAATTTGTTCACTTTTGGGAAAAAATTGTGGAAAACATTGTGCGGTGTTCAGAGTTCAAAAAAAAAAAAAAAAAAAACACTTTTGATTGAAAGTGTATATAATATTAAAAATAATTTGATAAATAGTGTAAAAAATACTTCTAATGGCATTATTTTGCTTTTTGTTCCGACATTAAAAGATGAAAAAAATTTTACTATTGAAAAGTTTTTAAAACATAATCTTTTTTGGATTACGTTACACCTGAAAATAATCTTCCACACTTACAGTACTCATGCAGCGCAACTCTAGATTTCTCTGAAGAAGATTATTTTTGCTGATTGAAGTATATTTTAAAATCTCTTTTAAACTTATTGATAGAAATTCTGATTTTCTCATCTCTTGATACAAGGGGAATAGTAAATTTTTTTATTAAATGCAGTTCGCACAAGTATTTCTTTCATTTCACATTTTATAATTGTCGAAAGCTAAGTGTCGATTCACTTTCACAGCGAAAGAGGAATGATGCGCATTGCATGAGTGTTTTAAGAGGTGGAAGATAAATTATGCTATAAAAATTTTTCAATATTAATTATTATTTTTTTTCCTCTTTTAATGTCAAAAAATGCAATATAATGCTCTTAGAAATATTTTTACACTATTCTTTAAATTATTATTCTTAATAATTAGCACACTTTCAATCAAAAGTTTTTTTTTTTTTTTGTGTGTGTGTGTGTGTGTGAACTCTGAAACGGAGGTTTTCCACAATTTTTTTTCCCAAACTGAGCAACTTCTTAGCGATTAACTATTGATCCAAATCAATTTTTATGCTTTGGCAGTCCAGTATTAATTATTTTGAAAAGTTTTTGGGCTTTTTAAGGTTAAAAGGGATTTAAAGCAATAGAAAACTTGTATTTTCTGCAAAACACATTTTATTTTTTTAATTCAAAACAATTAAAAAATACCCTTCTACGTTTTTCTACATAGCAAAAGAAGGATTTAACTATGTTACAAAAACAATTTTATGCAGATCACAGTAGTACTCCGGAGATACGACTTATTTAATCTTCCAAAAAAAAAAAGATAAAAACTGACTTTAGATAAAGAGTGGCAACATCCAACTATTCACAGAATACTTTCTGTCATTTACACTAAAAGAAAAAAGTATTTGCTTGAAATTGATACCGAATTCAGCTTAATTGGTTAAAAAATAAAGAAATTATAGGGATTTTCTAAATTCATGATAAAACGGTGACTTTGAAAAATGATCAAAAATCGAATTTTTTAAAAAATTCTCCTAAATGTAAGTTTCATTCAAAAAATATAAAAAAAATAAAATAAAATAATTTTAGCTTATCTAATAGATTTGTAAAAAAAATAATGGGCAAAATCGGAGACATAACGGCACATGGCATTAGGCGATTATGAATAATAACCCATTCTCGAAAACAGTGTAAACACTTCATCGTCAAGACAAACATTTTTTTATTTTTAAAAATCAGTTAATAATGTTTAATAAGAATTTATCATATTTTTTCAGCGAATCTTCATTTAATTGTGTATGCTCAATGAGATCGTACTTAAGTAGTGTATGAGATGTTTTAAAACTTTGTCTGGAACAATAAGGTTTATATTAGGTATAATTCCCGCAAACCCTTAGGAGTTGGAATGGGATTTATGATCGTGCTGAAATGAAACAAGAATTAAAAATGCGAGTTAAATTATATAATTCACAACAACTAAATGTAGCAAAATCTTTTGTTGGGTCTCTTTTCCTTAATAATCACACTTCTTTCGAATTTAAAAAGTGATCCCCAGCATCCTCAAATCACGTGTCTACAGTCTACGATTTCTTTCAAATTTGTACGTATTAACGCTTTACTGATGTACCTGTTATAACCTGATAACAATAGTATTTTATTTCGGAAAGAAAAAACACATTGCTTTGTTTTGTGCTTGTGCTGTATTTCTGTGTGTGTGTGTGTGTGTGTGTGTTTTTTAATGATTAAAACGTCCTTTAAAGGCTTAACTGTCCACTATGTTATTAGACTACTTTGATACCGAAATATTTGAAAAATCTTCAAAAATTACTCATGTACGAATCATTAATACTTCATTACATAAAAATAAGTGAAAAATA
Source organism: Uloborus diversus (assembly GCF_026930045.1). NCBI lineage: Eukaryota > Metazoa > Arthropoda > Arachnida > Araneae > Uloboridae > Uloborus > Uloborus diversus. Next base: position 153,918,026 of record NC_072734.1, on the reverse strand, counting down.
AATAAAAATACTATTAATTGGTATTAAACTATTAAAATACAAATGAATGAATTACCAACGTTTCAATGCACAAAAACTGAAATACTGCAGTCACGTGCTTCGGGGTTACAGCACACCTTTTTTTTCATTGCAAAAAAGTTTGAGTTTTTGTATGAAAGGTCATTGCATAAAAAAAATCTGATTCTATCTGACCTACTTTTGAAAAAGTAACCCAAAATATAGTTAATATAGAAGGTTGCATGTGACAGTAATGCAACCTTCACATGAGGTTCCCGTGTTGTAGCTGTGACATTAGGAAAAGTAGGAAAATGTATTTTAAAGTGCCTATACAATATGAAATTCATATTTACGAGGGTTGTTTGAAAAGTATCTGGACATTTTCTGCGTTGTGAAATCACGCAAACGTATTCAAGCCCACTCACAATATCTGACTTTGATCCTGTGTGTACATGCTTTTTTTTCGCATCTGTCTATGCATCAGTCGTTTGCAAGAAGCCTTTGACTGATGTAGTTTGTAGCTCTCGTCTTTTTTTTTTTCTTTTTTTTTATTTGCAGAAAAATGACCAAACAACTATAGCAGCGCTATTGATTTAAATTTTGCCCGAAACTAGGAGACATCGAAGTTTAAATCCTTTTTAAGATCCTAATGTTTGACAAAACTAGACTTTTGTAGTTCAATAGGCTCCTTACTCTTTTTATATGACCCCCGAGATTCTGACTGTCCCCAAAACTCAAGAGGTCATTAAATTGAACTAAATTTAAAAAATGAGTGTACGTTATGGAAGCACCATTAAGTGAGAGGTATAGAGTCCAAAGGAGACTACTTTGTGCGGGGTTTAAGTTTTCAATGCTTCAGGTAGGTCAGTTATTTTCTTTTTCCACCCGAAGTTCAAAAACTTTTCTACTGCCACGTGCACTACATTGCAAAGTCAGTTTTTATCATACTTCAGAAAAATTTTATTCTTCGTAGTATATTCGAGTATGATATTGTATACGATATGTGGAGCATCAATGAAAAACATCAATTTTATCATCCGCTTTCAATTGTCTGTCTTTTTCTTATCACTGCAGAAGAAAATAAAAAATATAAATAATCTGAGAGCAAAAATCACATTCGATATTTTTCTTCGATTTGCTATTCCAGGACAGACCCTTAAGACATTAAATTTCGATTTCCAGCAAAGATTTTGATTTGATTTATGATACTCTAAAAATTTTTCTTGTCGGTTCCTGTTTTTGAAGCTGAAGAAAAGAATAAAGATGTAAACTAGACGAAGGATAAACATCGTTTAGTTAAATAAAAGTAAAATGAAAATCTTAAATCACGAATGGATCATTCCACGTCAAATCGTTTAAACTAAATAGTCGGCCGTGCCGTCATATCTCCCATTTTCTCCGTTATTTTTTTACGAATAGATATCCATGAGATAAGCTCAAATTATTTTTTTAAAGGTTTTTTAAATGAAAATTTCGCTTTGAAATTTTTTTTCAAAATTTCAATTTTTGATCATTTTTCGAAGTTACCGTTTTGGCATGAATTTAGAAAATCTCTGTAATTTCTTTATTTTTCAACCAATTAAGCTGAATTTTTTTACCAGTTTCAGGCTTTTTTTTTTTTCGTTGTGAACGACAGAAAGTATTCTGTGAATAGTTGGGTGTTGCCACTCTTTATCTAAAGTTAGTTTTTATGCTTTTTGATTTGGGAGATTAAATAAGTCATATCTCCAGAGTACCTACTATGATCTGCATCGAATTTTTTGTAGCATATTTAAATCATTCTCTTGCTATGTAGAAAAAAGTAGAAAGGTGTTTTTTAATTGTTTTGAATTAAAAAAATAAAATGTATTTTGCAGAAAATACAAGTTTTCTATTGCTTTAAATCCCTCTTAAGCTTAGAAAAACCCCAAAAACTTTTCAGAATATTTAATACTGGACTGTCAAAGGATAGAAATTAATTTTTATAAATAGTTAATCGCTAAAAATTTGTTCACTTTTGGGAAAAAATTGTGGAAAACATTGTGCGGTGTTCAGAGTTCAAAAAAAAAAAAAAAAAAAAAGAACACTTTTGATTGAAAGTGTATATAATATTAAAAATAATTTGATAAATAGTGTAAAAAATACTTCTAATGGCATTATTTTGCTTTTTGTTCCGACATTAAAAGATGAAAAAAATTTTACTATTGAAAAGTTTTTAAAACATAATCTTTTTTGGATTACGTTACACCTGAAAATAATCTTCCACACTTACAGTACTCATGCAGCGCAACTCTAGATTTCTCTGAAGAAGATTATTTTTGCTGATTGAAGTATATTTTAAAATCTCTTTTAAACTTATTGATAGAAATTCTGATTTTCTCATCTCTTGATACAAGGGGAATAGTAAATTTTTTTATTAAATGCAGTTCGCACAAGTATTTCTTTCATTTCACATTTTATAATTGTCGAAAGCTAAGTGTCGATTCACTTTCACAGCGAAAGAGGAATGATGCGCATTGCATGAGTGTTTTAAGAGGTGGAAGATCAATTATGCTATAAAAATTTTTCAATATTAATTATTATTTTTTTTCCTCTTTTAATGTCAAAAAATGCAATATAATGCTCTTAGAAATATTTTTACACTATTCTTTAAATTATTATTCTTAATAATTAGCACACTTTCAATCAAAAGTTTTTTTTTTTTTTTTTTTTGTGTGTGTGTGTGTGTGAACTCTGAAACGGAGGTTTTCCACAATTTTTTTTCCCAAACTGAGCAACTTCTTAGCGATTAACTATTGATCCAAATCAATTTTTATGCTTTGGCAGTCCAGTATTAATTATTTTGAAAAGTTTTTGGGCTTTTTAAGGTTAAAAGGGATTTAAAGCAATAGAAAACTTGTATTTTCTGCAAAACACATTTTATTTTTTTAATTCAAAACAATTAAAAAATACCCTTCTACCTTTTTCTACATAGCAAAAGAAGGATTTAACTATGTTACAAAAACAATTTTATGCAGATCACAGTAGTACTCCGGAGATACGACTTATTTAATCTTCCAAAAAAAAAAAAAGATAAAAACTGACTTTAGATAAAGAGTGGCAACATCCAACTATTCGCAGAATACTTTCTGTCATTTACACTAAAAGAAAAAAGTATTTGCTTGAAATTGATACCGAATTCAGCTTAATTGGTTAAAAAATAAAGAAATTATAGGGATTTTCTAAATTCATGATAAAACGGTGACTTTGAAAAATGATCAAAAATCGAATTTTTTAAAAAATTCTCCTAAATGTAAGTTTCATTCAAAAAATATAAAAAAAATAAAATAAAATAATTTTAGCTTATCTAATAGATTTGTAAAAAAAATAATGGGCAAAATCGGAGACATAACGGCACATGGCATTAGGCGATTATGAATAATAACCCATTCTCGAAAACAGTGTAAACACTTCATCGTCAAGACAAACATTTTTTATTTTTAAAAATCAGTTAATAATGTTTAATAAAAATTTATCATATTTTTTCAGCGAATCTTCATTTAATTGTGTATGCTCAATGAGATCGTACTTAAGTAGTGTATGATATGTTTTAAAACTTTGTCTCGAACAATAAGGTTTATAGTAGGTATAATTCCCGCAAACCCTTAGGAGTTGGAATGGGATTTATGATCGTGTTGAAATGAAACAAGAATTAAAAATGCGAGTTAAATTATATAATTCACAACAACTAAATGTAGCAAAATCTTTTGTTGGGTCTCTTTTCCTTAATAATCACACTTCTTTCGAATTTAAAAAGTGATCCCCAGCATCCTCAAATCACGTGTCTACAGTCTACGATTTCTTTCAAATTTGCACGTATTAACGCTTTACTGATGTACCTGTTATAACCTGATAACCATAGTATTTTATTTCGAAAAAAAAAAAAAACACATTGCTTTGTTTTGTGCTTGTGCTGTATTTCTGTGTGTGTGTGTGTGTGTGTTTTTTTTTTAATGATTAAAACGTCCTTTAAAGGCTTAACTGTCCACTATGTTATTAGACTACTTTGATACCGAAATATTTGAAAATCTTCAAAAATTACTCATGTACGAATCATTAATACTTCATTACATAAAAATAAGTGAAAAATAAATAAAAATACTATTAATTGGTATTAAACTATTAAAATACAAATGAATGAATTACCAACGTTTCAATGCACAAAAACTGAAATACTGCAGTCACGTGCTTCGGGGTTACAACACACCTTTTTTTTCATTGCAAAAAAGTTTGAGTTTTTGTATGAAAGGTCATTATATAAAAAAAATCTGATTCTATCTGACCTACTTTTGAAAAAGTAACCCAAAATATAGTTAAAGCAAAACAATTAAATCAAGACGAATATCGACATTTTTTTTTTTAAATTAAAATCATGTGAATTGTAAAATCATTTTCAAAGCTTTATGTAAGTTCTTTTTCAAAGTACTAATCAATAATGAGAGAATATTACCAACTTCTTGCAATTGCATTGTTATTGTTTGTTTCAAATAAATTAACTCTGGAAAATCAAAGTTATAATACTCTTTTAAATAATCAGTTGAAAATTTTGGTGCAAGTCAGAAATGTTAAATATATTGGTTGACATTATTTGTTGATTACTTTACCATTCGTGTTATTTAATAAATCAATTAATAAGTAAAAATATGAAAGAAGTCTCAATGCCCCTTAAACATGTGACTAAGCAAAATTAAGTCAGTGATAAAAGTTTTAAAAAAATTCCTAAAATATGAAATTAGGCTCATAAGATGGAGCAAATATTTGCACATGGTTTTAAATCTGTCTTAACTCTTTCAAAAAAAAATTTTTCCTGAGAATATTTTTTTTCTGCACAGCAGTTAGAACCAAGTTAGCAAAGATATTCTTAACTCTTTCTAATTCATTAAAAAAAAAGAAGAAGAAGAAAACGTAAAATTGGGCTCTACTATCAAAGCTGAATCTTTTCTGACTTGGAAAATTCTTCGGTTTACTTGCATCAGAATAAATTTTTGAATTAACTACGTGTTCAAAATATAGAGAGAAAATTGATTTTTATTAACTATCCTAAAAGGTTCGCTATCTTTTAAAATGTTTTATTGTTCATGCCAATAAAACGCGTCTCTATGACACAACTATAGTTTAAAGTTGTTGAGCTTTTACTTTTATCCAGAAAGTCAGACAAAAGACTGATGTGAAAGTTATAGGTTATATTAAAAATGTTTGAAATTGTGTAACCACAAAAAATATACATTTACTTTTCTTCTCAAATCTAGAATTCAAATTATAATACCATCATTAGGGAAACCTATAAAAGTATGTTTGGGTCGCTGTGTTTAGGACTTCTTTTTTGCGACGTTAATGATTAAGAAATGTTTAAAACTTCATGTTGAGCCTAGAAACCTTTCAACAGTTCAAAACGAATTGATCTGAGAACTTTCTAAGTGTTGATGTAATGTTTTTGTTGCGTGCCTTGGGCAATTTTAGTTTTATATGCATTTATTCCTAATTTGAAAAATGGATTTTCGATTGGAACTTCTCCCCGAATAGACCCAGAAAATAGTATATTTAAAAATTAGTAAAAGTAGTTTCATTGTTAAACGGCATTTTGAATTTCTACTTTAACATTTTCGCACATTTTGTTAGGTTTAGAAAAAAAATAAAGAAAAAAAACTGTGTTTTCTTTCAGGGATAATATGTCCTGTGTATTGGTTTCAGTTTTGAAAGATATATTACAAAAAAAATTAAAAAATACAAGAACAAACGTTTGAGAAAAAAAACGAAAGAACCAAGTACCGCAACTCATATTAAGGCAAATCGTGCGCATCAGAACATATAGGGTCTGGTGGGGTAAAGCGGTCATAAATTCGTAGGTTTTTAACTTAAGTGAATAATAAATACAATAAATCCTTTAAAAACTTAAACTTTTTTGTTTTTATTTTACATTGCATTATTAAAGAATACGGTACATTGAATTTTAGGAAAATAAATATTGATTTAAGTAGTGTTATAACACTTTCTTTTCCCTTTGTATTTATGACCACTTTACCCCATGGGGTGGGGGAAAGTGGTCATAGCATGGGGTAAAGTGGTCATAGTTAAAAATAGATGCAAAACCATTATAAACAACCCTAATATTTGTATATTTCGGTTATTTTTGTAGTTACAAGTAAATGCAGAAGCATATGTGTGTATACACGAGTATATACGTGTCGTGCAAACATTAGTAAACACGTTCATATATGAGTAGATACATGTATGCATCAGATACATGCATGCACGTGCCTACTCAAGCATATAAGTGTATACACGAGTATATAAGCATGTATACGTGATTACCTACAGGAGTGTATACGTGTCTATACGAGTATATACGTGTCACGTGTATGTACGGGTATATACGCGTGTAAACGAACATCATATGAGAGTATGCACTTGTATCTCGAGTATATACGTGCATACATGAGTATATACGTGTACATTGGACTTATACACGCATATATAAGTGTACATACACACATATACGGATATACACGAGTTAATTCGTGGATACATGCAGTGCGTGTTCGTACGTGTCACTCACATTGTGAAGCACGAGTATACGTATGTATACGTGCAAACACGATTATATACCTGTATAGACATATATACGTACATTTACGTGTATACACCAGTACATGTATGTATACACGAGTATATAAGCTTATATACATGTGTGCCTACAGAGTGGATCCAAGCACTTGGGCAAAAATCTAAGGGGTGTGAGAGGGGAGGATAAGAAGCAAAGAATGATAAGGAACTCACGTTTGCTGACGCGCTACATGCACACAAAGCCAGAAACTGATGGATGCAATACAAATCACAAATTTGTTACAAAAATATGAATTTACCCAACATTTTAGTTTTTAAGAAATATTTGGAGCAGTTGTTAAAAGTTACGGCTTGTAGTAGCTCTAATACAAGCATCGCAAAAAAGGTGCAGCGGCTGATGAAAGTTTTCCAAAAGTCTCGTTATTGCAACAGAGCGTGCTTTGTGATTGCGACGCACATGTGTCACAGCTGCAGGCCGCAAATTTCACCAATCGCTTTAAAATTTTCTTGAGACGTAAAATGTTGTGTACAATTGTCTTTGTGTAATAAATTTTTGACCTGTTTTTCATCCATCAGTTTCCGGCTTTGCGTGCATGTAGCGCGTCAGTATTGTGTTTGTGACCATATGTTCCTTTTGTGATTCTTACTTCTTATCTTCCCCTCTTACACCTTATAATTATTTGCCCAAAAGTTTGAACTTACCCTGTATACTTGTATATTATATCATTCCTGCATACTTGTATGTAAGTGTCTACTCGAGTACGTACGCGTATATACGTGTCCACCTGAGCATATAACTGTTTATATATATATATATATATATATATATATATATATATATATATATATATATATATATATATATATATATATATATATATATATATACATATATATATATATATATATATATACACGAGTATAAGCGAGTATATACGTGTATACTCGAATGTTTATCTGTATAGATTAAAAATATTTGCAGATACCCATATACGTATTTATTGCTGCATTTATGTGAATATGTCTATATACGTGCCTACACGAGTATTTGCGCATGCATACGCATAAACTCGTATATTTAACCCCCATTTACTGTAAAAACAATACATATTAAGTGAAATTAATATTTAATTTATATCTGCCTTATACTTAACGATTAAGTGACAGTAGAAGAACGGTATTCATTAAGCCTAATACTATGACCACTTTACCCCATTTTACTTAAATTGCTCTAAAAAATTATTTAAAATAGATTCAGCTAACTGCTAATGAGTAAGAGTTCTTGAGACATCTAGAAAGCTTCCTATGCAGTCAATCTGTTCATAATTCAAACAAACAAAATTTCCCAAGGAAGTTAAAAGAGGTGTTTAGATTTAAAAACTTTTCATATTCACACAAAATATTTTTTTTTACCAAATAAAATTTTACCAGTTGTAAAACTTTGTACTCAAAATGTAGTTTCTAACTGCCCTACTAAATAATAAAATTTTCACATTCATTCCAACATTCATTTCCAAGCTATAGCCATTTGTTTGACGAATGACCACTTTACACCATTGACCACTTTCCCCCACCAGACCCTATAAAACTTACATATATTTTAATTTTTCCAGATAACATTTGAAAATACAGGATAGAAAAGATATTCCATTCATTTTAATGTAACTAGTTTTGTGGAAAATACTTTTAAAAGCCTTAATTACGTAACAAAACCAATTAAAGGTATCTTATTCGTTGACAAATAGAAAATTGCAGCATATACAAATTCCAAACTATCGATCTAACTCCAATGCTTCTGTGAACAATGTAATTACTATCCATTGCAAACTCAAGAGTTTATTCAAAATTTACTAAAAATGATGAAAAGGGTTTAACCTAAAATAGTTTAAAAAATCCAAAATACGCAGAAAAATCTTTCTTTGTATTGGTTCTAATATTTTACATGTTCAAGTAAGTTTTTAGTACCAAAATTACGAGAGAATGCTATTTCGGAATTTAACTAATACCTTTGAGGTTAAATGCCTATAAAGATGAGATCTAGATTAAAACACTTTTGATCAAATCATACTAAAATCGGTTTATACGTTTAATAGCTACGATGCCATAGACATAATTAACAGATGCGTCAAAATCATTACCTCCTTTCGTTTTCGTTGAGAGTGAGTGGAACAAAGCTTCATCAGAAAACCTTTAAAAAAAAACTGATATTAATACTTATTTATTTATTGATTGTATGAATCAGATTAAAAGGAGTTAAAAAAATTTGAATAAGATTGAACTTTAGTTTTCAATTTTGATTCATAATGTCTTCCTCAAATAAGTTTTTTCAATTAAAAAAATGAAAACATTAGCATATTTGTTTTAAATCGTTCTGCTAGTTTTTGAAAACAACTTTGAAATTCATGGCATTAATAACGAAAATTTTCTGAAAAGCAATAATAATCAATAATTACGGCACAAAGGATTGAGGCTGATCAATAACTGGCTTGCAAATATATCTGAAAAAGATAACATTTTCTCAGAAGAGTTGGAAGTAGCTTTTCAAATATATTCTTTCTCTTTCTAAATCAGAGGGAAAAAATCCTTTAGATAATGGATTAGGGCAAAATGCTTGCCACCATCTGTCTTATTTTGCTATGTTTTGTTTTCTAGGTCATAAGTAAGCTTGCCAATCTTCTTAGATATATCTTATAGATCATTTTCAATCTTTTTAGATTTTTTTAACCGACAGCTGTCTTATATTTGTCTGGACATTTTTCCCCCCAGGTTTCAGATATTTTTACCTTTAGTCAATAGTTTTCATTGGTATAAGAAAGAATAAACATTGTCTGTGAATATAATGCACGCAAGTTTTAATTTTTAGGGGCTGTTCAAAAAGCAATACACTTTAAAAAGCATGTGAAAGTGGTTATGCGATTAACCTTACAACAAGATAAAAAGTGCTGAAGCTGAAATCAGAAAATTTAAAACATATAGTTAATAAAATAATAGTTTAATAAAGATGGTTAGCAAACATAGTTAATAAATAGACAAGACATAACATAGGGCAAGGCGTAACAAGACATTTGATAAACATAGGTAACAAATATAGTTAATAAACATACTAGTTAAATAAACATAGTTAACAAGCATGAGTATTAAACATATTAGTTTAATAAACACAGTTAACAAACAAAGTTCATAAAAATACTAGTCAACGTACCGGAAATAACGATTATTCTAATTTAGCTACTGAAAAAACGAAAATAGTTATCCTTACTTGAGTAATACTGCAATTAATGTATAATTTTTAAGTAAATTATTAAAACACTGTTAAACATCTTTTTTTCTGAATCAAATATTCTGTCAAACATTTACACACCTTCATCGGTTGTTTTACACTTTTTCAATCTTAAGGCAGCATCATGCATATATTACCTCTACAAATAAAATGCTTTAGTATTCGACAGACAATACAGACAATGAGTTATATGATTTTTTTATTCATCAATGAAATCTTCCTTGTCTTTGACTTCCAAGTTCCCTTTCTGCCACTTGAATTGTTACAGGAATCGTAAAAAATTCTCAGAGAAATGCAAACATTCATAAAAAGTTATTCTTATGTTTTGTCATTTAAAGAAAATAACGGATTTAATCAAGATGGCGGAAACTCTAGCGATCTATAACGATTAATATGGAGCTGATGCTGATACATTCACGTATTTTTTTTTTTTTCAATAATATAAAATTTAACATCGTAGGTAGATATACAGTAGGTTGGCCCTTAGCTATAGGGATGTTTCAAAGGTCAAAATTTCATAGCTCCCACCATCTTATCTTGTTCCAGTGAACAAAAAAAAAAAAAAAAAAAAACAGGCTATGCAGAAATTCTTTTTATTTGGACAACTTCTAGAGGTGTTTCAAATGCCTAAAAGTTCGATCAGTCCTAGAAATCTGCTGAATCATTTAAAAGATTTATTTTTTTTTTTAATAACGCAACAACTTCCAGAGAATAAATACATTTTATTATGACAAAAAATTTCTATGAAATTAAAACACAGTGGGAACAAGTGGGTATTTAACATTATTTTTCCTAAGTGAGGATTTAGTAGCAGTAGGATATCCTTTAGGGTCTTCAGCAATGATTTGTAAAACAAATTGTTTTTTACTTTCATCTTTTGTGAGAATATTAATATCTGCAGCATCATTCACGTCACAACAATTATTTTATCAAGTGTACTTCCGGACCAGAATTTGCACTTATTACAGAATCAAAACTTCCCTTTGAAACTAACTCAAAAATATGATGATGAAAAGGGAGATATAGCATACCAGGTTCGAACAATTTTTCTAGATTGATACAAGCAACATTTATTTGACTTTCGTTGCTAGCTGTTATGTCACAGCGAAGTTCTTGAATTTTATCGTTTAATCCCTACCTTTCAGCTACAGGATAAACCGTCATGGCATGTTATTCTCCTTATTATGTTGGAATTTCAGGGACTCCTTATATTTGCTTCTTGCCATGGAAAGTTACTAGTTTTGCCCATCCACCTGTCTTCTCAACTCCAGCGCGTGCTGAAAGCAATTTTCCAATTCAGTATAACACTAGTTCTTTGCAATCGTTTAAGATAATTTTTTATTGAATTTCCGCATGTCTTTCTACTCCATTTTTTTCGGAGGCGTTGAAGAAAAGTTTGATTTGTGATCGTCCAAATGCTTCTACCAATATGTAAACTTTATTTCTATTAGTGATTTTGCATCTATCAAAACTTTCAGATAGGCGGGGAGTGATAAACTGCAATGTACTTCGTGTTTCAGTGAGAGTCGCAATGTCCGTACTCGTAAATGTCACTGTTCCTGTGTCAATTGCTGACAATTTCTTATCAATGGCAGAAGTGTTCTCACTGTCGTCAAAACAATCATTGTTTTGACGACAGTGAGAGCCCGGTGAGAATTTTAGGTCAGCACCACACATGGAGCCCGGTCGTTCTTTTTGGTGCTGAAGAATTAAAAATTTCCTATCTTCTTCATTCGGACAGCTTCCAAAGCATAATAAGTGATAAAATCACTAATGAATTTATATGTACCTACAAAAATAGCTTGACAAAAAACAGACACTTTCACAAGATTGTTTTTGAAATAATTGCAGCAGCAAAATGCGTTATGAGTCGTGAATTGCGGCTTGCTCAAAAAGACGGTCCAAAAGACGCCAACGGAGAAAGCGGGAAAGACGTAAAAGGTAACAGAAAAAGCAGTTTGAGTACTAAAACATCTATACTTAAAGTGCGACAGTGCTAGATGTTTTTTTTTTTTTTTTTTTACTTGAAAAAAGCTGAAAAAGTTTTTTATTTGTGTAAAAATTCGATAATTTCATAATCTTTAAGTACGCTCATAAATTTGTGTTTTTACAAATACAACTCGGCTAAAAACTAACAGAGAAGGTTTTGGGAGATTGTTGTAGAAATGATTGCAAAAACGTCATGAGTCTCGAGCTTCGTCTTACCGAAAAAAACTTCGCTGCCTGAAAGGGAATCAGATGAAAAGCAGGAAAGTTTACAAAGTCACATGAAAAAGCACTTTGAATAAAATAACACTTGTGACAGCAAATAAAGCCATCGAAAATCTAGATCCGATTGAGCTAATATTTTGCACATATCATTTTTTTGTCGATTGGAACAAAATAGGGGAGTGGGAGCTAACTTTTTACCAAGTTGAAAAAAAGTACCACCCTAATGTACAGTTTACACCTTCATACCGACATGCAAATTCATGAAGCTCAAAGAGCCAGATAAACCAGATGAAGAAACGTTGTGCACCCATATCAAACAGAAAAGTGTACAATTTTAGCATCATCAGATATATTTTGCACTAATAATTCAGAGCTAACATTTAATAATTCATTAATACCACAGGGGCTTGAGATTTTACTGGAGAAAAAATGCTTGAATGCACTGATTCACTTTCCATAAGCTTCAGTATGACATTTTTCATCCTTTTTTCTCAGAAATGTGGGGAAATATTATGAGAAGCTTTAATGGTTCGCAAAGCGCTTGATTCTGAAGTACGCTCAATTCGATTGGCAGGAAAACACTCAAGCGAAACGTTAATACGAAGAAGCTTAAAAAAAAAACATTTCATGCTCACTTACCTCTAAGTTACATCGGAAGATTAAAGAAGTAGTTCGTGAAGAAATTCAGAGAGGTTTACTGTGTATTTCTTTTTGTAGAAAAAAATAAGCTCTGCAAGCAATCTTGAAACGATTACCGGAGAAATGTTTCACCATATTGGATAACTGTTCAAAAAAATAGTGTTAAAGAAACTGGGTTGGGGAAAGTATGAAGGAATAATTTAATAAATATAGTAGTAATGCACATACGATAAACAGGTAAAAAGCCCACTGAGTAAATGCTTCACAAATAATACTTCAAGTGAAAACATTGAAGGTAGTAATCATGCTTAAGGCAAACAGTATCTTTTTTCATCTTTTTACAACTTATCTTAAATGTACTGTAAGTGATTTACCTGTTGGGGGTTTACTGAGGGGTGCCCACCCAGCGGGGGCGGGTCATGGTGCAGACTGCGCCTTTGAAATTTTTAGGGGAGTTGTTTTAAAGAGTATTTCTCTCATTTTCAGGGGGGAATCTTGCTTTTGGGGGGTCTTCATGATATTTAATGGGTGCGCCCTCACTCTTAGGGGGGTACCCCTGGATTTATTCATGTAGTGTATCCTGGTTTCATCGCTTGCGAAGAACTACCATGTTGTGGAAAATACATGTGTTTTTCTCAATCTATTTTTTTTTCAGCACGGATTTTCTGACCAATTAGCCCTTAAATAGTCGCGTATTGGTACATTTTCCGCCTATTGTCATGTGTTTTGCTCTATCCCACCACCCCTTGTATTGATAATGCGGCCCATCTGTGTAGTTTACTTGGAGTAACTCCTCTACAGTCACACATATTTCGGTGAATTTGTTTTTCGGTTGTTTCCGATCGCAAAAAAAGCAAGGAAATGCATGTATCAGGTGTGGCGGCGACCAATTTGAGCATCTATCGTAATTTTTGAAGATTGTTTAAATGTACTCATTGATGTTAGAGTGTAACTTTTTTATTATTAATTTCTCCTTTTTGAAAAGCACGGGAAAGTAATGCTTCTTTTATTTCTACTTATTGTCATTTCTTGTGTTTTTTCACTTAATAAAATGTTATAACTATTATTCTGATATAAATACATCATTTTCTTAAACAAAGAAAGCAACATGCTTACGTGAAGAAGAAAATTTAAAACAGGAAAGTGCGACTCTTCGCTGGTTTTCCTTTTTTAACAACAACAGATTTTTTATACTGTTTCAAGCAAAAGCCTGAATTTCTGCTTAACTTGCGGCCCAATATGATTTGTTGTTGTTCCATCTGAAAGTATGTGAAAGGGGCCAGTTTCTAATAGATATGCTCGATTGTAGCTCATACTGTTATTTTTGAAATGTCGATTGAAAACTTTGATATCATTTCAATTCTGAGTTTGTCCAATGTTTCATAGCTTGTAACTCGTTGTAAAATGCGACAATCTTGATGGGAAAGGTGTCATATTGTAGAATTTAATATGTTCTTTTTAAATGTGTACTTATTTTATGTGTAGGTTTTACAGGAATTTCAGAACTAGATCGTTTTCTCAGATTTTTTTTTTACTCATTTTCCTTATATCTACCATAACTTGGTTATGGGTAAGGATGGGACACGATAATGGTTGGTTCAAGAACATGGAAACAATACCAAAATGAAAAACAGGTGAACCAGGGACCGATACTTCGGAGAGGGGAGCAAGTTAGCAAGTTATTGGGACTTCCCTCTTACTAAACAGAAAGGGCCTTGTGAACTTAGGGACCGGCCCACCCCTTGAGAAAGTATCGGTCCTTGGTTCACCTTTTTGTTGTGTTGTTTCCGTGTTCTTGCTTTTTGCATTTTTCAATTTATTTTGACTGCTTTTTTTATGAATATGTTTGTACTGTTTTTGTTTCTAGCAGCTTTGCGCCGGCATTACAGTACACTTTAGTATTTATTCTTTCATTTTTCTTTGAATGTCTTTGGATTTATATTCAAAATGTGCTTGAAAAGCATCTCATGTTTATATATATATATATATATATATATATATATATATATATATATATATATATATATATATATATAATTATTCAACATTGATTCTTTTTTTAATTACATTGAACAATAAAAAGTAGATAAACATCGAAGAAAAAAACAATAAATTGTAAAAAAAAAAGGGGTAATGAACTGTTCCACCGACGTAAAGCAAGAGCAGTGGTCATATTTATCTATTATTGCATTTGCAGGTTTCTGAAGAAGTCAGTATCATACAAGCCACATCAAAACAAATTTTTAGAAAATTAGGAGGGATTTTAAGAGCATTAGGACTTTAAAGCAGATTTATTACTAAGCCGAGTACATGAATGTATCGGCTCAGCTGAGGTATTAAAAAACGTGTGTTTTCGGAAAATATTGATGTGCTTATACGAATCGAAAAACAGTTTAAAATACAAAGTAAAGTATATTAATACTGAAAAAGCTGATTTATATACCTCCCCCCCCCCACTTCTTACCTTTCTTTCCTTAAAAAAAAGATTTTATATCAGTCCGAGAGGATTTGAAATTTTAAAAAATTTATGACACACAGAAGTAGCTTTATATCCATATCCGATAACCATATCCAATTTCTCTCCATTTCGAGTTGGAAACTAAGTGCTTGCATCCACCCAGCGCCTTCCGTAAATTCAGATTTGGGCGACTATCATCATAAATATTTTTGCATCTACGCAATGTATTTTTTCTTATTTTTTTTTGACAAAATCCATGTTTTTAAGAAAACGAAATATGAAATTTATCGAAAAAAAAAAAAGAAACTTGTGAGAAAATAATTTTAATGTCAAAAGTTTTACCTTTCTCAGCACTAAAAATTTTAGATAAATATTTTGCTAAAAAAAAAGAGGGAGGGGGGGGGAGAAATAGTAGAAAGTAAGATAGTTAAAAGCGTTGATATTGATTTCCTTCAAGCTATTTTTAGGTTAGATTGAAGCTTCTTAAAAAATACAACACTATCGATTTCTAATGCAATATCATTTAAAGCATTCTAAAGTGTTTCGAAAGAAATTAAATCCATATTTTCTTCCTGAAATAATTTAAAAAAATTTCTCTCACAGAAAATAAATTTCAACAAATGTATTAAACGCTTTTCGAATACGTCAGCTTCGAGTGTTACACCAAATTCAAAAACATGTTTTTGTCGGAAGATCTAACGTGTATTTTTTATAATTTTTTTTATAGAATAATTTTTGGAAATGTGATTCTTTTTCTTTAATTTCTCATGAAAAAGTACTATACAAAGAAAATTAATTGTACGACTTTAAAATACTGAATATATAAATAAAATTACTCTTTCTGTTTGTACGGTGAATGCATAAAAATATTTTTTTCTCGCTGTTGTCATATTTTAGTTTCCAAACCTTTCTCCAAACAGCATACCTTTATTAGCGTCTGCAAAAATCCTTGTGGCAACAAATTTTTTTAATGAATTATTAATATCCTAAAATTATTGCGTGGTAAATCTTACTACAGTTTAAATGTGGATTTCCATATATTTTAGTTAGATAGTAAAGAATTACATAAGATTTTTAAAACTGGAAGATGTTAAGATGTTGATATTTCTCATTATTGCTGAATTGTTTAAATGCAATAGTTGAGTTAGTTCTTAAATTAACCCTATTTTTCCATTGACTTTTATTACCTTTAATTATTATCATGCATGCTATAAAAATAAATGAATCTTTATTTAAAAGTTTTGTAAAAAACAAACATCTTATACTTCAAGAAGAATAAACTTTAAAAATAACTAATATTGCATCAGACGACAAAAACTGGAGAAAACCTATTTTTTAAAATGTTCTAAAAGATTTTCCATTGGATTCCTCAAAACTTTCCAAGATTTCCTGAAAAACATTTTTTTATCCGAAAACGCCAACATTAAATGTGCATCAGAGATTACTTTTGTCTTTGAATTTGTAACAATAAAGTAGTTCCAGATGATATTTTAAAACCTTGAACGATTAGCTTTTCAAGAAAATAATGTATCAATTATTTATTATGAAGTGCTAAAAAATGTAATAAAAATGAAATTAACTTCCATTTTCTCAATAGCAATTTTTTCGCCAAATGCGCATTTTAACAATAAATTATATTAACAGTAGAATCGATCGTTTTTTTTACAAAAACTAGTTTTTGTTGAAAAAAATAATGATAATTGGACGCAATATTAGTACTTGAGGTGAAGAATGCCCCTTCATTCCTATTTTTACAGCTCTATAAAAAGTTGAAAGGACAGAAAAGTTTATCGCCTAATTTTGAATTCTAGTCTTTCATCGGTTATTGCTGTTCCTTTAATGGATTTTTTCGCCTTCCATCAAAACGCCATAAGATATTTAATACAGTTTTTAAAAGATGAACTAAATATAAGTACACTTAAGGTAAACATGAATAACCACAGTTAGAAAAACACATTTCAATAGACGAAATTAAAATTTAAGAAAGAATGCTTTACGCATTTTACTTTCTGGCAAAGCCTTTTTTTTTTATCAAACATTTAACGGAAGATCTATCAAAGCAGATAATAAAGCAAAAAACTGCCTGCACTTTGGTTCATATCCCTATTATTGTTAGATTTTATTTCAGAGCTCTTTATTTAACTTGTTGGATATAATTTTTACTTTAATAGAGCATACCAAATCGCATGAAGAAGGGAAAATAATATTTTTCAAAAAGTTCATAAAAGCATTGCCATTAAAAAACAAATAATATTGCTGAATTACAACAAAAAAAAAAATTGCATCAAAAAAGAAAAAATCATCTCGATGGTTATTTATATCCAGATAAAATCGCTTGTATTAAAGTAGCTCTTCATTTGGTCTTTTGAATCGGATTTCATATTGACTCTGTACCATTTGCGGACTTAGGGCATTCCCAAAGAACCATCATCCACTCTTTCACCAACTCCAGACGGGTTTTATTCACAAGATATTAACAACTTATTAGTAGTAGGCTGAGCAGCTCTCGAAACGTTACTTCTTTGTTTTTATAGTACATAAACACTAATCTACAACTGTGAATTTTCGTTTGTATATGTTTCCTCCATTTTTTTTCTTCTACTTCGCTGTACTCTGGCGTAATTTGTATGTATGAAAATAGTTTTATTCAAGTATGGAAGAATTTTGATTGCGTATTCAGAAAGTTCTAAGTGGGAAGTTAACACAAAATGATTATGGAATTATTGCCCCTTCTTTGAAATGTTTTCAATGGCCGATTTATTGTTACTTCTTTATTTCTATAAAAATAACGGTGTACATCTAGTGATTAAAACAATTATAACTTACTATCAAATAGCATATTTAAAAAACTTGTAGGGAAACTCAGAGGGGGACATGACTTCTGAAAGATTCATGTTCTGAAAGAACGTTGCCATGGCATTTTTATCCATTAACCTGGGGACCTGGCAACCGGGATTTATTGGATCCTGCCTGTATCTCTTTCATCTTCTTCTTAATTCTAGATATATGTAAACAGTAGTTTATTTTAATTTTAAATCTGGAATCAAATCTAACTTTTTTTTCGAAATCGTGTTCGGTAGTTTCGGAAAAGGAGTCTGATGGTATTGTAAAGGAAAATAATCAAAACAAAATGGGTTCTCGTATTCAATGCATATTAAACGTTTTTCAGAAAATGAGTTTTCGCCTTCCGAAGAAGAAAATCCATCGAGAGATTTCAAATTACATTCGGAAAATCTGTTTGCAGCATCAATTTGGAATTGAAAGTGTACTTAATATATCGTCTATACTTACCTCTAGCGCAATATAGTTTAAAACGTATGATATATTATTCAAGAAATAAACTGGTTGTAAATAAATAACGCACACCCTTCAGCAGCAAATTGTGCAATAGTTTTGGTGCTAATGGTTTAAGAACATGTCTTACCTAATTGTTTATACGTAATATATATTAAGTAGTGGACAAAACAATTGCTCTACCCGCAAAAATTCACATTTTTACGAATTTTTCGTGAAATAAGAGACGAATTGTTTTGCAACTTTTGTCACATAAAAAATTATGCTTTAATTGACACGTTTCAGTAAAAATTAAATCACTCATGCATTTAAGGGTCAGCAACAAAACAAAGAAACCAAAAATGTTTTTTGAGCAGGTGGAAATTTCACCAATTAGTTTATTCCTTTACAACTATTTTATACATTTTTCTTGTAAGTATCACTTCTATTCACAAAGCCATAAGTATTTCTTTCAAAAATAAAAATTTTGTTTGCTTATTTTTTTTTCATAACTTGCAAAGTTTTCTTTCCACATATCATTTCCACATCTAATTTCAAAAATTTGTTTTGTAGTACACCTAACGCCGACCTTAATCTCATTTTGTTAAAAAAAGTTTTTTTTTCGGGGGGGGGGGGGGTAAAAACTTTAGATAGAAAGAAACTTTCTTAAAACATTGTTCCATTTCTGTTATTTAAAAAAATTCTAAAAATTTAAGGTTTAACTGTTTTATATACAAAAAAATATGGCATTAGCATGGGTACATTTTTTAAAATTCTGCTGCTAATTTATTCCTGTTCAATATCCTGTATACGTTCAAAAATAACTATCTTTACATGTATTGATGATATTTTAATTTTAAACAAAGACATGGAGGAAGAATTTTAACTCTAAAAAAAAATCCACAGCTTAATAAAGGCAATGAGCACCCTCTGATTTTTTTGACATTTACTTTAAAATTATAAAACCAACCACTCAACTCAATATTATGTATGATAAAAGTTGCATAATAAACGTTTTTATTTGCATTAAAAAAACTTTACAATGCCATACTTGGACAGCTTTGTAGATTCTTTATAATTTGCAGTAATAAAACATGTTCCGATAAACAGGAGCTCAAACTTGCTGCTAGCAGATATCCTCATATATATAACTAGCCGCCTGCGGCGACCAGCTGGTTCGCCTTCTTACGCCGTTCGCCTTTCTGTGCAAGCAGCAACCTACAGCGGCTGTCTGTCTAAATTTGGCTTTTTTACTTTAAGTTTGCCGCCTTCGGCGGCTGTTTAAATAAATTTGGCAGCAGTATTAATCAATCCATTTCTATTTTTTGTTGTGCCATTCACATTTTTGCGCCAAGATTGACGCCTTTGGCGGCTATCTACATTTACCATCTATCTCCTTAAATTTCTTAATTAGTTTTTAATTTTCTCATTTTCTTATCCATCATAATTTAGAATTTTCTTATTATTATTATTTTTTTTAATTTTCTTATCCATCTCTATTTATTTTAACCTCCCCGCCCAGTTCCTAATAAAAACAAAGATCAGTCAAAAAACCGCTTTTTTTTTTAATTTAAGTAGAGCAAAAAAAAAAAAAAATGCTCATTCCCCTTAGTGTGCAAAAAGCAGCGTTTGACAAAGATAAAAAAATCTCGCTGTTTTTATTAAATTAAATTCGCACAACTATGAAATGTAACGTAATATAGATACAGCAAAAGGTCCAGCTTGGGGGGGGGGGGAATGGAAAAAAGAAATAAATGCAATCCCTATATAAAGCAAAAAAAGGGAAAGAAAAAAAGCAAACGCTGCACGTGGTCATCACGTCATAAAATGTAGAAGTAAGCTATATAGTAAAAGAAAAAAAAGTTTAACATTGCTTGCGATTAAGATTCCATCATAAATATCGAATCGAAATCTAAGTAGTGACGTCACAGGCATAAAAGATTGAAGAACGCTTTTTTCGACCGATGCGTGAAAAGACATAATGTGTTCAGCATTAAAAAAATTGTAAAAAAAAACTATTGCCTATTTTTAAGAACTCTTTTTTTCTGAAGAGGGTGAAATGTTTTTACTATTACAAACTTAAATTTTAGAAATGAGGCTTTGATTCTTCTCGCTGGATGATAATATAAAAAAAAAACCTAGAGGAAAATGCAAATTACAATTTTTTTTTAAAATTCATAAAAAATACAAAAATTGCTTAATCTTCAAAATTTTTTCATTCATCATATTTAAATTTACATTTTCTACACTATAGTACAAAAAATAATTGTGTGGTGCGATTGGTTCGGGGTCTGTGAGGTAAAAAGTACTAAAAAGTGCAAAAAAAAAAAAAAACACATAAAACATTAAATAACTTTTTTCTAATTAAAATATCAAAAATCGAAGCCCGAGGTGCACATCTTCAGCAAAAACTGTACCTGTATACCAAATTTCATCTTTCTAGGCCTTACCGTTTTCCCGGAAAGCGCGCCACACACACACACAAACATCTTATTTTATTATATGTATAGATAGCCGAAATCACTGATCGAGTAAAGCTCTGAAATCATTAACAATGAAACTCGTGCCATAGCATGCGTGACGGTATTATTTCTTTTCTAAAGCACCAGAAATTCAGTAACTTATTTATAATTTGATAAAGCTGATTACAAGGCTCAAATGGATCCGTTAACTTAACAGCTTTACCTGTAAAATTGTAATCTTAGGAGAGTGAAAAAACGAAAAAGTGGTCAACAGTTAACGCTATGAACTGAAGTTTAGAGTTAATCCTTAGGGTTAAAATTTCACTTATCAAAATATCATCAGACAGGCAATTGCATCGTTCAAATGTAGAAGCATGTTTTCATCTGTCATACCTTGACGGGCGATTTTCTTGTTTGTATAATAATTATCCATCATATTTTATATGATGGATAATTATTTTATATTTTGCTATACCAATTTATTCATGAATTCTATGCGATATTATCGACATTTATAATTTCTCCTCAAAAAACTGCAAATGACAACAGGTCTTCAATTTTACTCTGATGATAAATTAGCCCTGAAGGGATCCACAGTAGCCGAGTGGTCAGAGCGACTGCTTGACACACCTGAGGTGGTGGGATCGACTGCCTCCCTCGATCCGTATGTACTTCCCTTCTTTGTGCTGCAAATTCTTTTATGTTCTGCACAATACGGAATAAAAATATAACATATGGGGCAGTGAGAAGCAAAGGGATGTAAGTGGACATTTTCAAGTAATAAGCAATTAAAGTTCGGTTCTAGGAAGTTTTCATTGAATTTTTTTCTAAATTATGATACATAGCAGCGCTTGTCTGGGCTACAAATACCATTTCTTGCCCCCTAAAACGGAGGACAGGTTCATCTACCAATTGTACTGGTTGTCTCGAAGTTTTTAATTTTGGCACTTAATCCCTTTGCTTTTCACTGCATCATATGTAATGGAGGCGAAACATCTATTAAAATTATAGTCCTCATCACATAAAACCTGAGCAATGAGCTCCAAGAAGAAGAAGAATTAGACCTGAACTCTGAAAAACGGGAGGCGTTTATTGAATCATAGCGTTTGAAGCCTGTTTGGATTGGGCTGTACCCGGCAATTCTAATAAATACAAAAAGTAGACTTTTTTTCATGCTGTTTTCTTTTCTTTTTTTTCCGGAAGTTCAAGTAAGCTTAGAATTGAAGTTGGATAGGTTGTTGTATTTTTGTATAACCCAGTTATTTCATTCGCGATCTATACTAGCTCTATATCTCATTGACAATATGTATTTACGGAAGCGCAGCAATTACGATGTGACAGGTAACTCATAAATGCTAACCAAGTCCTCTTAAGGTTTTGCACATTCGATTGAATTTACTTTCAGACCCTGTTCTTACCTTTATATATGTATTTACTGATTTATTTCTTTTAAAATGAAATATTTATTTCTTATTTTAAAACTTGATCATTACAAAACTCGTATTATCACTATATCATCTTTGTTTATTATATAAAGAAAAAATTTAATGCGTGAAAAATAACAAACCACCTCACCATGATATATTTGAATTCACTTGCAGACCCTGAGCTCTCTTCATATATGCATTTATTGATTTTTTTCTTTTAAAATGAAATATTTATTTTTTATTTTAAAATTTGATTATTACGAAACTCGTATTATCACTATATCAACATCCTGTATTTACCTATAATCCAACTGTTTTGAAAAGGTAAGTTCTGGTTTTAAGATACGACTAAATGTTCTTTAAATAGCTGCGTTTTCTAAGCTGTTTTTCAGTCAAAATAAAAAGGTTATCGACTAAAGCTTTCTGACCCTAACGAGCTTAAAGCAATTCTTCTAAAATCATCGTAAAAAGGAAATGGTCTTGAGGAACATGAAAGATTAATATCGCCGTATTTTTTCTTTCATAGATAACGTAGTTTAGTTTCTCGCTGATGACGAAACGATTCAAAGTAATAGCTGCGTAAAAATAGATTGATTGAAAAAACTAGAAAGCGATTTTTGATATATCTTAATGTATATTAAAATACCACCTTTAATAAAAAATTCGACGAGAAAAACTCAGGAGTAAAGTTAAAATAATTAAAAAAAAAAAAAAATATATATATATATATATATATATATATATATATATATATATAATTGGACCATCTTTATTTGTCTTGTCTTGTAAATACTTTTGAGGTGTGATATAAGAGCATATTTGAATCAGAAGTCACAACACATTCGTGACCTATCGCCAAATGATCTCAAGTTATTTGACCGATTAGAGACAAACTGCACGAACTGATCCAAACCGTAAAAATGAAAGAAATTTGATTGCCTATATGCATTTACTGCATTAAATGAGAGATGTATGCATTTAATAAAATACATGTACTGGCAAATTTCTAAAAAGTAGAGATAAGAAAAGTTGTATTTTATTAGGAGTATTTACATTTAAAGCAACATTCAGAGACAAATGCTTTATGGAGGTGACAAACTGGAAAGAGATTTTATGTTTGCACTATTTTTTTTTTCATACAGGCTTCAAGCTAACAATTTCATGCTTAATGAAAGGTTTTAGGTCTGAAATTGAGAAAAGAAAGCAAAAACTCCGCCTTGATACAGGTAGAAAATTCCAAATGTATTTCTTTCTTTCATTTTGGAGTAATTTCCAAAATATTTGACTTAATGCAATTGCTAGATTATTAGTAGTAAAATAATGAATCTAAATATATACATTATAGAGACAGGTTTTTTGCTGGAATTATTGTTGAAAAGAAAGATTTTTCAAATGAAAGTAAGTTGTATAAAGCAATTTAATTTGCAAAGAAAATCAATAAATGCTTCCAAAACAGAAAACGACTGCTTTCGACGTTAAGCAAAATCGATTTTCAAACATCGCAGCTAAGTGGGAATTGATTTTAGTTTCATTTTATTTCAAATACTTATTTTATTTAAGTATGCCTTTTACATATAAGCATTTTAAATAGATTTCTGAAAACAGAAGATAACTAATTTAGTAAAGCGAAAATTAATTTCATGTGTATAAAGTATAGTAAATTTATTTCTCTGATCTTAAAGGTGTTTCGTTCCTAGCAATTATGACTTGTAATGTTTTTTACATTAGGAACATAATGTAAAATTCATGAAGTTTTTTTTTAAATATTTAGGCAAATGAGAAAGGTATCGTAGAATTGAATTGAGTGCCCCCCCCCCCTCCGTATGAAATTGTAAATGTATTTAAGCAAAATATTAGCAGGTAAATTAAAATTGCTTTGAACATTTACCTATAGAGGCAGTTTTAAGTTTATTCGTTGGATTTACTTATTTATTTTTTTTTTACTTTACAATCATTCTTCAGCAAAGTAAATGAAAAAAAAAATAAATAAATAAACAACAGTTTTTGGAGGGAAGACACTTATCATTTAGAGAAAAAAAAATCGTTTGCTGTCCTTCCTTTTAAAGGAGCTTAGTGATAAAAAAAAAGCTGTACAGCTGTATCGTTAACGAAAAAAACATTTTCGATTTTTTTTAAATACGTTTTTTATCTCCTTAAACAAAATTGTGTGGCTGAATCATGCTTACTTTTAATTAATTAATTAATTTATTTATTTATTTGTTTTTAGTGTTGTATTTTTAATTAAAAAAAAATATTTGTCAAAACTTTTTTTTTTGTAAAAAACCTTTTATTTCCCCGGTTAGCATCAATGTATAACTTTTCCAATTATTCAAAAAGTAGCTCAGAAAATAAAACAAATCTTGCACTAAGAAATTTCAGGCAATATTTTTTACATCTGCTTCTTTAAGCTTGATTTTTGCAAGATTCAAATTTATAAGAAGAGTTTAGTGCTATGTACACGAAAAATTCATTTCAATTTTCAACGCTAGCAAACGTAGAATCGTCTTTTTGGGAGGAAAAATGCAGGATTATTAGTTTTGGGTATTTAGTCTTGAATCGATAAAAAACATTCATTAAAAATTACTTTAGATTTTAGCATGAATATTCTTTCATTTCAATCCTTACCTCGAAATGTTTATTTTTTTCTAACGTCATTACACTTACATGCATGTGCCTTTCGTAGTTTTAATCATTTTAATAATTCTCTCGAAATGTTTTTTTCCCTCACTGCGTCATTCTTTTTATGCGTGAGAAGACTTGGACGATTTTAAACTTCGCACTAGACACCAATTTACCTTCTTAGGGATGAAGGTTTGATCATAAGCCCTAATTATGGATTTAAACTCTCATATTGTAATTCGCACAAAAATGCGAAATTCTCTGAAATTAAATCTCAAACCTGCCCCCCCCCCCCCCTCCCGTTTTTTTTTCTTTTTTACTAACGCCGTTTTTAGTTTTTGATGTAAGCATCACTTACATGCCTTTAGTTAATATTGTGCCAATGGAGAAATAAACTTCATGAGATATGGAACGTAATAAAGAAACAGAATTATTGATAAATCTTAACTAGGTTTCGATTACTATTTTTTTCCAGTGCAAGTCTTTATCAATACCCTGCATTGATAAGGGTGAAAAGGAATTATGGTCGATAATGTATTGCCAAATCCTGCTCAGAAAAAGAAAACAATCAAAAGGTAAAAACCTAGCATTTGTAGAAAGAGACGATGTATTTTGTTTCTAATAAAACGAAGACGCTGTTTGATTTGTTTTGGGATCCATGAAGTGGTCCTGAACTGCAGTTATTCTCCACAAAGCACTCCAAAGGTTGCCGTTGATACCCGAGAAAGATTAACTTCTGTGTTTGAAACGTTAAGCGAATCAATTAGGGGCAGACAACTCAATTTTTTTAAGGGCATCACAAGAAAATCGTCACAAAGTAAACAAAGGAAAGGATTACAACGTTTAAAGGTTGTTGAAATAACATTCCAGGTTTAAAGTTTTTAGTTTTAATTTCAGTCTTACCACTGACAACAAAAAAAAATCGAAAATTATTTCCCGCCAACTAAACAAATAACTAAAAATATAAAAAGTTGCACCCAATCAAATTGCACAAATTCCAGTTCAACCTGCATTTAATTTCGTAAGCGTTAATTTTTGCACTATTGGGACGATGAGAAAAGAAAACAAAAAATGAACATTTTTCCTTCCGTGCAAAATTAAGTACCCCAACATTAGTGTTTAAAGGTATGTCTTAAGAGCAGTTTTTCAAATATTGGCAGGAAATTAAGCCTGAAGTGCTTTTGTTTGCTAATGCAACCAAACTGAAGCTTTTTTTCGAGGAGTTTTGCACAAAAAAATGCTTGTGCAAACATTATGCTGATGTACATGTGTCCCATACGCACTCAGGTTTGCTTGAATGTGTAATAGGCATTTTAGAATAAGCTACGTTAAAAAAAGCTTTGCCATATTCAAGTTTTCTTAACCTAATTGTTTCAAAAAAAAAACTATTTTTCATTTGTTAAGACTGCTTTTCTGTTTTTTTTTACCTGAAAAATTCTGACCGAAGCTTAAGAATTATTTTTCGCATTTTTCGAGAAAAGCTTACGTAGAGTTATGTAAAAGTTTCTAATATTATTTTTTGGAAACTTCAAGAGATAGACCAATAAAAGTATTGTAAAATTGCTTTGAGAAAAGTTTCTCCGCTTTTCAAGCATTTTCGGGATTACGTGAAGATGGAAAATGCTTTAATAACTACCCTACTTCCTAATAAATTAAACGTAAGGGGGAAAATTGAGGGGTAAAACATGCATATGCGTCGAAAAAAATAGGATATTTATAACATCTGATCATCACTTTTTTATGAATAGTTGATTGCATGACACAGATTTAATTTTCTTAATATTGACCGAGAAAAGGGGAAAACATAATATATGCAAGAGCGGAAACGTTAATGAATATTTTTATAGGCTCATAAAAGTTTATATGATTATCGCGTGATAAAAGTCCGAAACCTACTTCTATCAAATGTTTCGTTAAGTTTTTTAATGGTTCCATTTAAAAACGTTTTCAAAATGAAAAAATTAGAGTCGCACATTTTTATTATTTTTTTAGTATTTCTGTCAAATTAATGAGGTTATATTAATTTCTCGACAGAATTATTACCTTGTTGCTTACTGAAAATTGCGAATTATAGTAAGTATTTGTTTTCGTAAGAAAGCCAATGCTGTTTTGGTAGTAGTTGCATGAAACTAATTCTTTTTTCAAGCACTACAATGTAAAAAAATTAGATAAACTGGAACGGTAAATTATATTCCACTGTTCATAGCACATTATACATAATAATAAGGCACATTCTCAATAGTAACAAATGGAAAATGGATGATTTATAGTTTGAGAAATATTTTTGCAAATACTGGATATTAAAAGTCGCAAGTTGTGAAGAAAGTTTAAAGAATCCCCACATCCAGGCCCCGCAAATAAAAAGCCTTCGTATGCCCCCTCCCCCATGGTGTGAACAGCGATGCATACGTATGTCATGCTTACATGAACACCCCGAGTTTTAATCAGTCCCACCGAAGCAGCAGAGGCTTAAAATAATAACAAAATGATACATTTCGAAAAAAAAAAAGTTGTTTTATAACTTGTGATTAGAGTCGAAGACCAGCTTATTTTTTTGCTTGTCAATAATATTACGTTTTACTGACACCATCCACATACAAACTATGGTAGTCATTTCGTGTGTTTCATTTTTAAATTTAAGGTTACAATTATTGAAATAAAAAACGTGATTTTGGTCAAAGCGGGTCGAGCAAAGCGGATATAGTATTGAATCATGTATTTATTTATAATTTCTTCACCCGTGTGCTGACTTTGATTTTATATTTCAATAGGATAATTATAACTTTAAAAAGTTATTTTTTAGGAAGGCAATTAATTAGTCTATTAACTTAATCAGTTAGTTTCTTATATTTTATAAACACATGTGCTGACTTTATATTGAATAAGTACAACCGCTTTATATTTTTTTATTATAATTGCAGTTAGCTAGTCAAAGATTTTTAACATTTATAACTTTATACTTGATTGGCAAATGTACCAAATCACAATTAGTTAAGCTTACCCGCTATGGGGGCTCCCTGGTAGGGCAAAGTGGGTTTTTCAAATGCTTGTAAATTTTGATATAAAACAAATATTGGGTTGAAATAATACAAAAATCACTTTTAGTATTGAAGTTCAAGAACCCTGCTAGGAAATAAAACCGAAATTGTTGCGATAAAAGTCCAAAAACTACAAACCTACCGCTAAAGTCCTTAAATACAAACCTACCCGTTTTGGGCCACCCTCCCCTATGGGTGCATAAATGCGTCCAGCAGAAACCAGCGGTGGAGCCTATCGGCACTTATGTTTGCCTAGTGAAAAACATCTGTGACCTAAGAAGGGTTCATTTATGTGTTCCAACGAAGATCAGAGGTGAGTGTATAGGGGTTGCCTGAAACCGTGTTACATCAGCCCATAGAAACAAACATTAGCCATTGTTAGGAAACTGGCAAATTTTACTTTTTCAGATTTATAAACATATACTTAAGTAGCTTTAAAAAATTTTCAATTTATTTTTTTGAAATTTTTCCTTGGTTGAGGACATGGGAGTCTTTTTGAGCTCAATATAAAACTCTCGGTACCCCCATTTCTGTATCTCTCCGCACATCTACGGTGAACACAATTTGTATTGCCTATGAGCTTAAATATGCTTCAAGCTGAAACCATCTTTGTGGCCTATGGGTACTTCAAGGGAAAACTATTGCTGTGGCCTATGGGCACTTAAAGTAAAAACTATCGCTGTAATCAATAGGCACATGTGTGCATCCAGCACAACACTAAAAAAAGTGTAAGGTTATCAGTAATTATCGGTGTAATGTTACATGAATTTTGAAATGTGAAGTATCATTTCTTTTCAGAACTAAAATTTGTGGCGGACCTTGCACTATAGTTTCAGAAGAATTCACAGCGCAAGCGTAAAGATCAGAATTGGTGCAGAACAGGTAAACTCTTATCAGCGAAACGATAACCAGCTTTGGTGGCTGATCGATAAAACGCTCTTGTTTTGCAACCTGTCTCGTGTGTGAGATTCGCGTAGTGGGTTCGGACACGACTCAGGTTATTTTCTCTAACAGTGCAATAAAAATGTCTTGTTTGTATATTAAAACAAGTAAATAAATACTTAGTGTGTATTGGTTGGGGCGAAAAAGGATAAACTTCATTAGGGCTGCTCGACCGATGCATCGGTCAGGTCGATACATCGATAATAAATAATTGGTGTGTATTGGTTGGGGCGAAAAAGGATAAACTTGATTAGAGCTGCTCGACCGATGCATCGGCCAGGTCGATACATCGGCGCCGAGGGTTCAAAAATTTATCCATCGGCATCAGCATCGGTCGCCGATGCTAACTTGGAGAAAACATCTGTCCATCGGCTCTGAAAAGCATCTAAACGCCGATGTAATGCCGATGTTTATCGAAAAAAAAAAGGAAATATCAAATTTAACTATTATTTATTTATTTTCTACTGCATGATTAAAAAAAAGGAGCAAAATAATTTTGTCGCTATGTTTTTTTTTTTTTTTTTTTAAATGAGTCTTTGCGTGCGACTCTTCTGCCGTGCCACATTGTGGCGCACGTGCCATGGGTGGCCATCTTTGCTCCTTATTATGACGTATTAATCTGAAACAGACAAAACCGTTTTACGTCGCAAATGCAAAGCACTTCAAGTTGTTGCAGCAGATACCTAAGAAGTTAATTTGATGGTAGATTTAAAATGCCAGTTGGATCTCATCACGGCCATTTTTGGTTTTAAACTCAGCATGCTTCTTAGTATGGTTTTACTTACTATGTATGTTTAACATTGAAATCATTGGTAATAGCTATTTTAGAAAGCAAACTATTTTGTTAGAAACATAATAAATATATTAACTAAAATGTATTATTAAATTAAAAAATGCAATTATTAAATTGTTTAACTTGAAATGTTTGTAAAAAATCTTACATAAATTTATGCTTTTTTATGCATGGAAATTGTTTTTTAAATAAAAAGCATTTTATCGGTTATTTGCGAAACTTTTTGTGAGTTTTTAATAGTATACCTTAACTACGACAAATAAACAACAACAAAAAAAAACTTTAATTAAAAACAATATCCAAAAATATTTTAAGCGGAAACTCCCACACTAAATTGTTTTAAGAGAGGGAAACTAACTGATTAAAAAGTACATAACTTTAAGCATACTCTTTCAAAAATATACGTTAGCTTTTGAAAATATAACTGAAAGTCTATATTTATTCCAATTATTCTAGAAAATCTAAACCAAATATTTTGTGCAATGTTAAATAATTGTTAATCGCTATTACAAGTATCTGTAAAATATTTCTTTAAACATTTCCTCAGATGACATATTTGTTTTTTTTATCTACGACTCCGATATTGTTAAACTATTTTCATGGAGAGGCTGTTCTTTAGCTTAATTTTACTGTTAGAGAAAATGAATGAACACAATATCAGAGAAAGTAACTTTTGTGCAAGTGCAAGACTAGAAAGAACATTTTTCTTTTGTAGAAGAGAAATTTACTACATAAAACTTTCTAAGACAGTTTGAACAATGATTCCGAAAGATTGCACAGAGGAGTTGCTGCCTCTTTTTAAAATTGATGATTCTGAATCTTTGCATTTGTTTAAAGTCCTGTCAGAAAAGAATTTGATTTTCAGCCCTGCTGAGAATAGTTTATTGCTGTCACGTTTAATAAAAAAATTATTTAGTTTGTTTCTAAAAAAAGGGAGGGGGAGGGGAAAAATACATTGAAAAAAAAAAAAGCTAAAAATAGAAACATTTCTAAAACATTCTTTTTCTTGTATTTGCATACGTATAAGTAAACTTCCTGTTTTTTGGAACTGAATCAGAGTCATTTTCTTTAATATACTTGCTAACGATTCCGTATACTCACATTTTGCAATAAATATTTTCTTTTTCAAGTTGTCAATGCAAGGAACCTTTTAAAAAGAATATTCGAAAAATTCAAGTAAAACATTTGGGTTTATTTGAATTCGGTCGAAATAAATTAGATTTCCTGTGGTTCTGTGAGCGCGTGAGCAATGCAGGCATGCTCATTAAATCAATGTTACAAACTCAATACAGTAAAACCTGTAAAGTTGACCACCCTTGTAAATTGACTGCCTGTCTAAGTTGACCGCTTTTTTCATGTACAGAATTAGATCAATATCATACATTTCCACCTCTTTGACCATCTGTTTAAGTTGATCACTAAAGCAGTGCACCACAAGTGGTCAACTTACACAGGTTTCGCTGTATGAAAATTATTTGCTTTTTTAATTTATGTTTAGAAGCGTTACTTTTGTTAGTGTTAAAGCCCAGTGGCTCAGTGTTAGTGCTTTGCGCTTCCACGTCATAGTCCCGGGTTCTATTCCCAGGTCAGGCATGGTCAAATCAGCCGTTCATCCCTTCAGAGGGTAGATAAAATGAGTATCGCGCATACTTCGGAACTAAACCCTTGCGGTTTAGCGTTAGGCTTACCACCTAACCAGAACATCTGCCCAGCCCTAAAGAGTTCTTGGTTAGAGAGATTAAGATGGGCACAGGGGTAGGTAGACCTTGGCCCCTTGGGCTGTCGTGTCACAGTGTTTGGTTTAGTGTTACTTTTTATATTAGGGGAGGGCTGCCGTCAATGGAAAGGTTCCATGACTGGACCGCGAAGATATATGCCCCACCAAAGTTTGGGTATTTGCGGAATCGATTTCAGTTCTTTTCCTACCTTAGTCTGAAAACTGTCTATAGCAGAGTTGTTAAGAGAATTACTACACCCAATTTTTTAACGTCCAGGTAGGATTTTTACTATTCACTCACTAATGATTGATATTTTCATTTAGTTATACAATGCTTTCAATATCACTGATCTATTAAACAGTATTATTGTCTCGAAAGAGTATTTGAAAGTACGATGCCCTATATTTCGTGTTGTTGTGTTGCTTGTCTTCTTTGTAACAATAAAATCTACTAGAGTATTTAAAATGGCACAGTTGTTATCATTAGATGCATGAATTTTATTCGCATAATGAAAAATGTATTTTTTTTCACTGCACACAAAAACTTTTTTAAAACGTTTACATAGTTTTTATAGTTTAACTGATAGAGTGAATGACTTTTTGTATTTAGAAAATATCATGTTTTTCAACTTCTGTATGACGTAAATTTTGAATAGTCAAAACGCCAAAAAAGCGAGTAATCATCATTTTTGGAACAACCGTTTGCAGCTTTTTGAAAATCATAGCAAAAATCGTAATAACGTTTAACGTGGTTTCTTCACTTTTGGCGCCAAATTTGTTGCTGCACGCCATGTCTACCAAT
Organism: Uloborus diversus; assembly: GCF_026930045.1. NCBI lineage: Eukaryota > Metazoa > Arthropoda > Arachnida > Araneae > Uloboridae > Uloborus > Uloborus diversus. The sequence continues at coordinate 153,885,786 of NC_072734.1, read as the reverse complement.
TGGTTTTGGCACCAAAAATCAACCAAGGTGATTTATCGTGAAGGAGGTCAAAAACACAAGAAAACTTTCGTACGCACACTGTAGCACAGTGTTATGAAATAATTCCTTAACAAATTTAAAATAAACCTGCAGAACAGTTTTAACGCAATATAGGCTCATAGTCGTGCAGACTTATGTTTTCTTTTGCTGTTGGAAGGATTTTTTTTTTTTTTTCAGAACCTAAACTTTATTGAAAATGATCTTTTCTCAAAGTGTTCAGCGGTACATTTTTAGTATTATTTAAGTATATAACAAATTGTAAACTTGAATAGAATGATTAATAAAAAAAATAAGTTTAAATAAAAATAAAAATACTGAATTAGTCTGTGATGCAACAAATCATTCTTTTTGACATTGATTATACAAAAAGTAAACGCTTTTGAAGAAACTTCCTTTGTTGCAATTTTATAATAAATAAATTCCACTTATGATCTATTAAAACCTTTTCAGTACACTTACAAATAGTAAGTGAGTGAAAATATCCGAAGTTTTTCTTAGTTCTCAGCTAGTTAAATTTCTTTCTCTATTTTACATTCGAAAATTTTTCCAAAGCTTCAAATCGGCGGCTTGTTTTAATTCAACACTAAAAAGGTCCTTCGAAGGGCTATGTTTCTTTTTTTCGCTGTTTGATTTTATGCAAATTTTTACTTGTACATACTTACTCTTTTTTTTTGTTTCGTCGTTTGCTTGGATTTAGGAGTAAATTGAAAGTTTATTCGAATACAACATCGTATTTTACCCCCGAACAACGTCATTTATGTAGCAAGCGCAAGTTTCCATGTTTTTAGGAGCAATATATTTTTACGCTTGTTGGATTTCCTTCCCAAAAAAAGAGCAGCTGCTATAATAAACGCATGCTTTAAGTAAATAAGCTTTTGAAATGCTTTCTACTATTTCATAAAAATTACTGGAATCTAAATGTATTTTAAAATAACGTAGATGGTAGGGAAATATACTGGAATCTGAATGTATTTTAAAATAAAGATGGTAGGAAAATATTCAGTAATCTTCTTAACGTCTAGAAACGTTTCTATAACTGTGTTTTAGAGATTAAATGGAAAGGAAAAGGCCTTGTGTCGTAGTAAAAAAAAAAAAAAAAAAAAACTTTTTTTTTTTTTTTTTTTTTTTAAACATCTCAAAGAATATGTCTTTTACCAGAGAAGTTATCATCGAAACAATATGCATGACTGCATATAGCTGTGGAACACCATTTGCATTGTGTCAAAATGTTACTTAATTAAATTGAATCATTGTATAACATTAAAAAGTTTTATTAAGAGGAAAAAAATGCGAATGCAAGTTTATAAAAAAAATAATAATAATAACCTGTAATGTGATATCCATTTAAACTGAATGCTCTTGAAATTTTTTCTATAGTCCATAGGTACATTTTTAAAAGTGTTACTTAGATATGTGAATTATTATTTGATTATGCGTTATACACACTCTCAGAAATGGACTTTCAAATTTGACGAAATTTTTTTCGTTTTTGACGAAACCACTTCCAGGGATATGCTCCGAGCGAACATTTCGTCAAATTGAAGAAACTGCTTTTGTTAGTGGTTTGAGGATGCGAATTTCGTCAAATGTAACAAAATATTTCCTCATTCTAGTTTCGTCAAATTAACAATCACTTTCGTTGTTTTGAGAGCATTAGTTTCGTCAAATTAATTTCGTCATATATGAGGACGTTAATTTCAAAAATTTTTAAGAAAATTTATTTCCTTTTTTTTTAATCTTGGAGCACATTAGTTTTTTTTTTATTTTTCAGAATACAGTCGAACCTCGTTAATTTGAACACGCTTAAAATAGGTAACTATTGAAATGAACTTTTTTGCAATCCTTGTGTTATTGTTTATTGGTTTTCGGAAAAAGCGAACCACGTTTTTAATCGATTTTAATGGTCCCTTTAAGTTCGTTATAACGAGGTTCGACTGTATTTTATAAGATTCGTGTGCGTGTGATCAAATTGTAACTTCAGAAGCTTACCGCCGTAGTTTCCCATTTTAATGCGTATAGTCACTTTCACAGGCCCATCATTTATGGGGTCAGGGGGTCAATTGACGCCCCCCCCCCCCCTATCCGTCTTGATTTTTGAACATTCATGTTTTTACACATGACTGGCCGTCGTTTTACTTGGTTTTCTGTAAAATCTTTATTGAGTACAGACTCTTTGCCATATTTGGGAAAAAATTTAAATAACGGGCCTGCAGCCCCCCCCCCCCACCAAAAAAAAAAAAAAAAGACAAGTAATTGTTAAAAAAAGAGGCACATAAAATATGTCAAGCAAATTTTTATTTATGTAAAAATGCAAATAATATTATGCAATAAAATTAATGCTGCATTAATTTTAGCCGTAGAAACTATGTATAATAGAAAAACTCATAATTATCAAAAATCATGTAACACAAATTCACATAGAAAAACTTATAAATTTAGTGTATTAAGTGTGGAAATAAACAACAAAAAATGCTTATCATTATTATTTTCAAAACATGCTACTATATATGTATTTTTTTTAAATCGAGGTTAAACATTAAAACACTATTTTCATTAATTTATTTAATTTGCGAAAAAATTGAAAAAAATATTGAAAATATTCTGCTGAAATATCAAGCACTAAGATAGAGTTCTTTACGGAAATTAATATCTTCTCTAACTCAAAAAAAAAAGGGGGGGTATCATTTCGGATCCAAAAGCTGATATAAGCGATTTGCATTTATTTTTTATTGCATCAAGCGCTTTTTTTCCTCGAGTTTCATCGGTTTTATTGAAAAATTGCTAAACAATTATTTTAAAATATTTTCTACGAACACTTTTGTGTTATAAAGTTCTTGATACTTTTTGATTATTAATTTCTTCAAAATCATATTTTATTTTGCTATCAAAATATTTCATGTAGTTTTGTCATGTTGTTTACCCATTCCAAAATATTAATTTTTACTAATGGGTAGAGCAATATTTCATTGAAAATGATAGGTGTACGAACACTTTTGGGAGCAACTGTATAAATTATAACATTGAATAAAACATTACATGTAGAGTGGCAGAAGAAAAAATATCAATACTTATTGGGGAATGGGTGCATATTTGTTTAAGAAAATAAAAATGCACAGTGAAAAAAATTTGAACTATTAAACTAAAAAATACACTTTGTTTTACAGAATTATTTTTGTAAAATTCATGGAGAAGAATGAAAACACATAACCATGCAATATATTCAAAGTTGAAATTAAAAGCTTCAAAGTTCTATGCCTTTTATAAAAGCGCTATATTTATCATCTGCGTTAGTTTAGCTACGGTGGAATTTTTTTTGTAAGTTTAAATTTGTGTACAAATTCTGTGGTCATGTTTGACATTTTTTTTTAACGAAATAAAGGAAGTACGTTTTTGGAAAATAATGTCAATAAACCAACATTTTCTTTTGTAAATAAAAAAACAACGCTAGTTAAGCCTAACGTGGAGGTGACTCAAAGTTAGTTCAGAAAACACACAGAGTTCTAAACCTAATCGAACGGTTCGTTTTCAATTTTAATGTGTTTTCAACACAACTATAAACACAACACTAAACAAAAATGTAACAATAAATAAAAGAAAAAGCACATTGCACATACAAATTTTAATAAATACTAACCTTTTTTTATGAATCCTTTAGGATAATTTAACGAGCAAGTACAAGACTGAAACAAAAACTCCCAGAATGCACTGCAATATGACGAAATCGGGACGAAAATATTTCGTCAAAAAGTTGAGATTTCTGGTTTTGGCAAATATCACGTGATTTGGTGACGAAAGGATCGTCGAAAATAACGAAATAGTGCTCGAGGATTGCCAAATCGTCAAAATTGAGCGTTTCATTTTTGACAGTGCACCTGTAATTTAAAAGCCCTGTATTATTTTGAACCAGAAGCCGTAAGGATCCCAGTGCCAACGACTTTTAATTCTATACTCAGTACTCGACTGACCAAGGACAGAATAACATACTAAATATAACCCACAGCCTTCTATATATCAGGTCTACGTGCTGTATTGCGCAATCGCTGTCACGTGACCTCCCAGAGGCGATCAGCGGTAAATTCCCCCTAGTTCAAACAGCGTTCGTGGACTAGCTGATCGTTGCAAAACAAGTCTGGTATTAGTTAACAAAGTAATAATTATTCGAAAAGTATGTGTGAATGTTCAGTTTACGTTATCAGCAGTCTCTTAATGGAGACTTGGAATGATGTCATTTTTTTTCTTTCTTTAAATTGTTGTGCTTAACGCTACAGAAGCCGTTGGGATGCTTTAGTAGTGAAAATTTAAAGTATTAAATGGTTAACATTTCCGAATATGTTTGGAAGCTACATTTTTTGACCAAAACAACATGTTTTAAAGAAGGTAAGTCTGATTATCAGTGCTTATTTTTTTAAATAGAATCGATAATAAAAAATAAATACTTGGTAAATATTTTTTTAATGATTTTTTACCTGTAAGGTACACATTTTTACGTGTGGTGTTTTTCATGCTAAACATTTTCAATACAATTTTAGTGTCGAAGGTTTTTTGCCCCCACTTTGGGTAATAAATATATTTTGTAAATATTGTTTCAAGGAACTTTTTAACATGAATTGTCTGAAGAGTGCTGTATAGTAGATACAATAGATAACGGCATTTTAAAAAGACCAACTGTTTTATATTTTAAAGCAGCTTCTATGACTGTAAGGTACTGTATTCTATTACTGTAAGGTACAAATTTTTATGCATGGTTTTTTTTCATGCTATATATTTTTATTACTTTCGATTTTAGTGACGAAGCTTTTTTGCCCTCGATTTAAGCAATGATTATTTTTTTGTAACTGATGGAACTTTTACTTAAATTATTTGAAGAGTGCAGTTTATTAAATACATTAGACCGCGGATCTTTAAAAGGGCCAACTGTTTTAACTTTTAAAGCACCTTCTATTTGTATAAAAAAATTTCAAAATGTTGTGGAAAATTTTTAGGAGGAATTCGTATCAAATGAAAATTAATTAAAGCTTTTAACAAATGTTGGCGAGCTATGCATTAGAAATCTGGTACATGATCATTACAAGCTTTGGTCTCAGAACATTTTTTTGATTTTGCGAAATGTAATGCAAACGATTAATAAAATACTGTTGTACAGTGATGTTCCCATCAATTTTTCTGAGGGTTTACTCCCAGTGATCCATTCCGCACAGGTTGTGTATGTGATAAATGCATAGTATGTCATAATATGAAAATTTATGAAGCTTGAGGGTATACGCTATATATCTAAAAAATGTTTGAGAGTATACAGCGTATCGATTATACCCTATGGAAGCACCACATTGTTGAATAACATTTCAAAAAAAGAGGAATGAGCAGTAATAATGAAAAAGTATATAAAAGAAAAATAAAGAAGTTAACTCACAATTAATAGATTCCCAGTAAAAATTCAGGATAAATCTATATATTTTTTGCTCTGAAATATATGCATCAGTATTTTCGTTATATATCAATTGTTTGGTTTGTTTCATTTGTTTAGATGTTTTGTAATTATTATTGGGTATTATAGCGATTCATTTCTCTAAAATGTATGTTGTTTTTTTTTATTTTTAACAGTTAGAAAGATGTCTAAATATAGGTTTTTTAATCCAATTTATATTATTTTTTTCATTTATTTACATTTATATCAAAGAAAATACTACTGTTAATCATTAGCTGGGAAAATGATTATTAGATTATGAATAACAAATATGCACTTCCTGTTTATCTTAACTCATTTTACAGTTTACAGTAAGCAAAATTTATTTCGTACTTTCTTTTACGTTAGGATTTAAATTTCAAGAGTATTTTCTTCATATCCATACAAATAAATTTTCATTTTCCTTTCTTATCTGTATATACTGCGTAATATAATATTTAATGTGTCATATGCATACAGTTTAATTTAATTTACTATTTAAGAACTATTTTTGTGTCGATATTAAATCTTAAAACGATATAAAATTTTAATTAAGAAATGTATAAGAGTACTTCATGTGAAAACCATTCACTTTCTCAATAGAGTTTAAAAAAATCTTAAATTTTTATTCACGGTAGAGCTATTATGAGATGTAAACAAACCTCCTTCACGGGCGGCCATGTTGAATGAGCGCACAGGCCTTGTGTTAAGATGGCTGTGCATAACCCCAAAAGACGTCGATTCTGGCAAGCTGCCAATTAAGGACGATTCCATTTGAATCAAACTAGCAGCGGAGAAGGGAAATAGCAATGAGAATTTGATGTACACGTTTTATAACGTCAATAAGAACCTTTTAATTTATTGCCTTCTCTTAGTTAAAAATGAGGGAAAGCAAAGTTTGTATGGAAACTAAAAAATGAAACTCAAATGTTTTCATTTCATCCGGGGCAAAATGGTAAGCTCAAAACTATGTTGTAAGAAAATAAACGAATTATTTTTAGTAGCGAAAATGTCGATAGAAAGATATAGTTTCGATTAAAAAAAAAATTATTGACGTTGACAAACAATCATTTTCATAAAACTGCGTCCAAAGAATTAGAAGGCGAACTCGCACATCTGTAACAAACTACCGATAATGAAAACTTTCAGATATAAATATTTCCGCCATGAAATAAGATATTTGCCTTTTCATATCATGGTTGGGCAGACTGTACATGCGAAAAACATTCTTTAGACCTAGCTACTAAATAGTAGGTAGTTAACTATAATATTATAATTTACTACTATAGAAAGATCGCCATTTGTTTGGAACTATGGTTGACTTCCTTGGCTCTTTGATTACAGCTGGAGCAACCAGCAAGGTTCGGGTCTTTGCCTCTACTAATTCAGGCATCTTCTGTGATCCCTTCCTTGCGGCATTTACATAAAGTCTAAATTCAGGAGAGAGTTTCAGAAGTCTGCGGCTTCATCGAATATTTTATATTTCCAGACCGTTGTAGATTTTTATCTGATTGAATGACTTGAACATTGATGAATTGTCATAAATCGCCCTGCGAGCAAGCGCCCGGTTGGCCGAATGGCTAGAGCGCTGGACTGGAGATCCGAAGATTGTGAGTTTGGACCTCAGATTTGACTTTCAGTTCTCAAGTTTGTAGAAATTTGTAAATGCATGCAAATAGCCTTAATTTGCATTGTTCTCGAATCTTCTTTAGTTTCTGTATAAAAGGCCTCTTATGAGCTGAGAGTTGGTAGTTGTGAGCTTGTAGTCTGATCATTCGCTTGTTTGGAATAAACCTGATTTCATCTCTACAATATAGTGTGTACTTAATCTACGTGACAAACTGTAGAAAATAGTCTCAAAAGCTGAACAATTAAATTCATTTCAGTTTTTTGTTGTCATTCAGTTTTTTTGCTGTGGCAAATCAATGGTAAGTTTAGTCGTTTTAGGCATCATAATTGTTTCTTCAAAAAAAAAAAAAAAAAAAACACTTAAAACCATCTCGGTAAATAAGTGAACTCTAGCCAAGTGTCGAATAGCAAAATATCCCTGTACCAGTTTACCATTTACTATTGTTCTGTATTTAGTAAAAGAATCATATTGAAATTTTCGGTTTCCTTATAACACGATATCTTTCTATGTCATCTCCTTTCATTACCATGATTACAAATAGAGCAATGCGGCGTTTACATTAGAATTTCAACGAGAAAATTAAAAACGAGATTTAAATGATTTAAAAGTTTAAAAAAGAAAAAAAAACAGGCCATAAAATGCAGCAAACATCTTTCTTTTCTTTGTTAGAACAAACCCCGTGCTAATTTGTCAACGAATAGTTTGACTGATCAAAATTTTATTCTTTGTTAAAATTTCACCACTACGCAAAATCTTCAAAAGACAAACGATAGAAAAGACAATCGGATTCTAAAACATTAGTTTTTCAGTTTTTGGCGTGCTAAATTACATCAGAAATGAGCTGAATATTAGGCTGGTTCTTTAAATTATTCGATGATTAATTTATTTTTATTGTAACAAACAAAATTCATAGTAGAATGATTTTCTATCTCGACTTCACGCTTATTAGCTTTCATTCTTCATTGTGGAAATAATAATGTATTGTGAAGTCCGTAAAGTGCCAGAAAGTAATTTAATATTTGTCTCGTTAACTATGTCTGACGTCATCGAAATTTATGTCATATATTCTTTGATTTTTTTAAAAAATAAGTAGCTTGTTTAGCATTTTACAAAACCAGTAAATGTCTGCAAGATTTTTTTTTCCTTTCAAATTTAACAGAGAAATCAATGTGAATAACATGAAAATAATAAAAGTATTTAAAAAAAAACTGGAAAAAATCTTGTTGAGAAGGGGAAAAAAACCCTCAGAATAAAATGGATGAATGAAATCGAGTGATTAGATTTGAAACATTCGTTACTGCAAAGCAAATTCTATTTTATGCAACTGAACTCGGCAATAAAAGTTAATTTGAATCTCATAATAGCATAATCAAGAGAGCCAAATTGTTCGGAAATAACGCACTGAAATTCAAAAAAATGTTTTTCAAACGAGAATGCAAAAAGTTAAACGAATTTAATTAAGAACAAGTCCGTCAACTACATTTTTGAGAGTGAAGCAATTTTTTTTTCCTATTATGACGTTTTTTTTTTTTTTTTTTTTTTGAAGACTTAGATTTAAATGTAATTTTCTCTCTTAGTTAGATAGTTTATCATTCTGATTGCATTTTTTGAGTTTTAAACTTTGTTTTTTGTTTATAAACTATTACTTCGTTTTTCATTTAACAATCTTTAAAATCTTCATCATTTGTGTTAAACCTTCAAGAGCTTGTTGATAAAGTTATGAAATGTTTTGGTTTCGTTGAAATTTTTTGCTGTTTTTGTTTGAAACTTTTTCTTTCTTTTTCTTGGTTGCATAATGACATAAATTACACGCGTCTCAAAAAGTTAAGGTACGACCGGTTTTTTGCGTCTAGTTTGCAAATCAGTGAATGTAGAAACAAAAGTTTGGAGGATATATGCATGAAATGGTTTTGTATTGAATGCACCATAGAAATTTGTATAAATATAGTGCAAAAACGATTTATAACAAAAAAGCAATCTTCGCGGAAAAATCCATCCTTGAAAAAAAGAGAACATCACAGTGTTATGTAGTAAAATGTCAGAGAAATAATACAAAAAGGGGTTCTAATAAGGAATGTGTCCCCATTAACTTGAATTCATTGGCGGCATAGATTTTTCATGCTGTTTATTAAGGTTGTCGGACGCCGGTAAAGGGTGTGAAGACCACACACAGAGTAAGCCTTGTTCTAAGTCATGTAATGACCTTGGAGGAGGATTTGAAACATTAACCTGTCTGCCAAGATAGTTCCAAGGGTATTCTATCAGATTCAGGTCTAGAGATCAAGCTGGCCATTCCATTCGCCCCAAACCGTGATCCTCCAGATACTCCTCAACAATCCGAGCTTGGTGAGGTCGTGCATTATAATCTATCATAAGGAAGTCATTACCAATAGCACCAGCATATGGTCGGACATATGGATCAAGGATCTTATCCCGATATCTCAGACTATTCAGAGTTCTATCATAGAACACATGCAGGTCAGTGCGACCACCAAGCGAGATCCCTGCCTAAACCATGATTCCACTGAGTCTTTCATCAGTGTTGGAGTGATGGTATCTAGTGCGCTGCTCTCTCCAGATCAGTAGATGCCCTGAATCACTCTCCGATGAAAATCAGAATTTTTCTACGAGCAGCACAGAAGCTCATTGCTGCTGGATCCAGGAAACATTTTCTCTTGCCCAGCTTAAGCGGATCCTTCGCTGTGGTCCGTTGAGGGAAACACACAAAACTGGTCGTCTTGCATAGAGACCTGCATTGTGAAGACGATTTCGTACCATAGTAGCAGAGATTCTTCTTCCTGATGCTACAAAGTGGTCTGCAACGAGCTGTGGCACAGTAGTGGTTCTTCTTCTTCGGGCGAAGGAACTAGAAAACGGTGTTCTGCGGGAGTTATAGATTGTGGACGGCCTGGATTGGTATCGATCCTGAAGTCGCTGAGCAACCCTACGAGACGTACCCAGACATCTAGCAGCATCAGCCTGCGACAATCCCATTTCTATCCATCTAACTGCCCTCCGACTTAAAAAAATCTGGTAAAAGACGTCTCTGAGACATTTTATAAACTCTATTGACTATTGTAACCGAAACTGCCAACAACAGTTGAAAATCAACACAACTTACACACAAAAGTACGAAAGCTCGATATTTGCATATTTTTTTCTCACTCGTAAAAATATGTTCTTTTCTTTAAAATAAAAGGGGTTGAGATTACAAGCATCTCCGTTTTAGCACGTATCACTTTTTATTATGCTCCCAAAAACACATTTTAGCTGCAGCCGTATTATGATGCCAATGCTAAGAACTTAAAGAAGTCAATTTTGACCAATACCATTTCATAACTGCGCAAGTAATTTATTTTTAAAGTTTAACCAAACAAACTAATTTAACCGAATCAATATAGTTTAACATATTCATTAAGCATAGTTTTAAGATGTTCCTTTCTGAGGGAATAAAAACAAAACTCCCACTGCCAAAATTTGCTTTTCTTAAACTGATGCGCACACGGGATTGAACATAACCTCCAAATAAAGTCCTCCGGATTAGAAAAACGACAACTGTCTTCCAAAGCTCAGATTTAAAATGATAATAATAAAAATCTCCGTCTCGTTCTCGAAAAGGATTTGAGAAATTTAATTTTTTTTTTTTTTGAAAAGTAAATAAAGGAAACAAAATGTTTAACAGAAGAGATTGAAAACGTGATCATGCTAACAAAACAAAAAGTTAAAATTAGTTGTGAAAACATTTATATTTGATTATATTCTCTAACTTTATCATTTAGAATAATTTGTCTTGCCTTAACTCACAATACAGATACTTAAAATTTTTGATGAGCCGAAAAACTTGGAGTTAACCAAAAATCGTCAATTTAAGCTTGCATGCGGAAGTATTTATTCTTTTAGCTTCCAGTTATTTTTTTGCAATAAATGTGCACTATACAGCTCTTTGTTGTTAATGAAATTATACTTTATTAAATTAACAACCTAGAACCTGCCAAAAGTAGGTAATTTCACTTTGTTTTACATGCTGCAATTTCCAAAAAATAATAGTTATTTACATCACTTATGTATTTGTGAGCTAAAGTTAGTAGTTGCATTTTGTTTTGCGCACTGCTATTCCCAAAAAGAAGTTATTTACATCATACTTCATACTATTATTCATAGCATGATTCATACTATTATTCATCATACTTCTTACTATACGTTCATACTATTGCATAGAAGTTATGTATTTGTAAGCTAAATTGCATTTACAACAACTATATGATTTTAAACATGTTTCCATGTTTAGATAAAGGTTTGAAGTTGAATTTATGACTTATTTTTAGCCTTCATGTTTGCGAGTACAAAGCTTTGCATATAATTTCATCTCTTGCGTCAACCTGAAATGAATTTCTGCAGATTCACTGACCAGTAGCACAACCCTTTCAAAAGCTCGTGCGTGTGGCATGATTAAGCGAATGTACAGTTTTTAGAAGTCATAAAATATTCTTTTTTCCACATTATCCCTAAAGTGTAGGAAAGTAAGCACGCTGACCAATGTTAACTATTATAGTTCGAAGCTTTACATCGTGATATTGGTTGCCAAAATTATCTTTAAGATATATAATTGTTTCTTGATGTGTAATATTTTGTCTTGTATACCTGACTTTAATCGAACTTTTTTATATTTTGCATGTGGACTACTTCCGTAAAAGTTCTCAAAAATGAATAGGTAAGAAGTTCTTTGAGTCGCAGCATCCACGATGTTTAGAATTTCATCAGAGTATTGACTTATAGATTTTTTTACTTTTACACGTCTATGTTTCAAGGCAGTTTGTCCTTTTCTTTAAATTTTAATTTATTCAACTATAGAAGCATCAATTTTAAAGTTATAATTTGCGATTGCCTTCATTCCGTTAGTAGTTTCTTTTCAAAAATATACAGCCCTAGCACTCCGTTAACAAACGCTAACGAACTCTAATGATTTAAAGTTCTAGTTTTCGCGAGAGCGAAATAAATGTTGCATTTTCTCTTCTGTATTACATTATCCATATCCATCAAATATTTTTGCTCGTTTTTTAAGTCAGTTAAAAAATTTGATTTATACCGACCGAGTGCTTTCCAAGTTGATAAACATTTAATTTTTCAAAAACAGTTGAAACTTTACTCATAATTTAATATTTGTTTCTCTTTTACACTCCAGCATGTGGGTGTTTAGGGTTGATGTAAGGTATGGATTTATATGAAACACTTTTTGCTCGCGATCATCAATGCAAAAATTTCAAACCTTACACAAGTTCTATTTCAAACCTTAATATAAACGTAGGAACTTGAAGAGCATATAGTAATTGTAAATATTAGTTTTTTTTAAAATAAATATATAAGTACTGTAAAAAACTCTCCTTTGATAGGTAGATGGGAAGGGTAGGTTGGAACATGAATAGCAACTAACTCTTTTTGGTGGGTTTTGAATCGTAAAATAATGAAATATAATTACATTTTTAGCAATGAACTGTGTAGTGCACATTTAGTTTTAACAAATTATGACTGGAATCTAAAAGACGAAATATTGCAATCTGTAATATAAGCTAAAAGCGTCGATTTTTTGGTTAATTTCACGGAACTTTACAGCTGATACGCGAAATAAAAACTGTGAAGAAATGTTAATATTTTCAAAGATGTATGAGAAAGGTAAAAATAAAGAATTTAACCGGTCATAAAATATAAATATGGCACAGTTAATAAATGTTGGCCTTTCTTTTAAAAATTGCAGCCAATATGCGATCTGAAGTCATAAATATTATGTTTTATTGTTTTTCTATATTTAGGATGTCGATACACAATTTGTTTTTTCCATTAGAAGTTTCTTATCAGAAATTTCCTTTTTTTCAGATCTCCCTAAGCTCTTGTGCTATCCTTATGACATAAGTTTTATGACTAAATGTAAAAATACGATTCTAAAACGTATCCTAAGAAAAACAGAGTTGTGTTATGTTTTACAAAGTCACACTTAAAAGTGATTCTCGGAAGTGAAAATCGACCTGATCAAACTCCAGTAGTTTCAATTTGTTTACCAGTCATCCGTAAGGATACCCGCAGTTTTCTAATATAAATAAAAATCAGTTTTTTTTTTCGTTTACTTCAACCAAAACTGAAAGAAAGGGAAAGCTCATCACTTTTATGTCAGATTGTGAGAAAACATTATTGAAATAAGCAGCAGGAGAGAAGATTTCAATTTGTTTTAAGGAAGAAAATAATTTTTCAATTTCGAATCGCCACGCTGGAAGAAAAAAAAATCGAAAAACCTTTTACTACACTTTTGCTTAAAACTTTTATGATATCTGTTCATCTCTCGTAGCATCACTGATTTTTTCCAAAAAAAAAAAAAAGTCGACGTAGGTACTAGATGAAATTTCAATGAACAGCTAAAATATGCACGTACGGAAGAATATTTCCACTTAAGTTGATGACTGGCTGTTATTTATTAACATTATATTGAATATTTGTCGGTGCAAAAGCTCAAGTATGTAACTTGAACTTATATTAAAAAAAAAAACTATTGAATAAATTTTGAGATTTATGTGAATCAGTATTTTATGAAAATATAAATCATTCTCGTCAGAGTACAGTTTTTTCCCACTCGTAGTTCTATCAAAATGATTTTAAAACATTTCATTGACACCGATTTAGGATGCCAGCAATTTTCGAACTTCGCAATCGCCTAAGGATTCCTTTTATTTCAAATGCATTTTTGTAACATCAAAAACTTTAAATGTAAAAAAGAATCTTTGCGCTTTTACAAAAACCTTTTTTTTTCCCTCAAAAACTCTTTGGCGTTGTAGTTCAACTAATACTGAACGTATACTAGAAATATAAAATGTATATGTATTAAGAAAATAAAATAAGGAATGCGGTTTTAATTACGTAAGTTTTAAAATGTGAAGAAACTGAATTGCAGAAAAAGTCTCTCAATATATAATTTCGAGCCTAAACAGGCAAAAAAATTAATAAATTAATGAATTAATAACGTAATTCAGAGCAATTATTATATGAAAAGCAAAAAAAAAAAAAAAACTTCATAAATGCAGTTAGATACTGAGAGTTCCAATCTTTGATCTCAGATGATAAGTAGGTAAGTACAGTATTTTCATTGTCGAAAACTTTCGCTGTGACTCTAATAAAAATACTTTACAATAAATAACCAAAATTTAATGCAGTATCCAAGTCATAACTTTGGTTAACAGGTTAGCAGAAATTTTAAACCGACTAAATAAAAGAGAGGGAAACACATAATCGTGCCTTTTCAAGTTTTGAACTAAAAACTGTCAACGGTGTGTTTAATTGTTCCATATGAGATATTATAACTCTGACCACTGAAATCACTCACCTTCTCATAGCTGTTTCATAAATGTTTTAATTTAGCATTCTGGTACAGAGATAATCCCCCAAATTATTTGAGAGTAGATACATTTGTTTTCTGGATTGCAATTGCCGACGTACATTTTCAAGATTCTGTGCGGAAAAAAAAAACACTTTTTAGATCTTAAACAATTTGAAGAATAGTGAGAAATGGTGTTATTAAACATATGTTTAAAATGTTTATACATTTTTCAAATCACTTTGAATGTTGAATAGTTTTAAACTTCTCGCATTTAAAAAAGTAAGTTTCGTTACGGTATGGGAATCACCGTCCCCAAAGCTAAAATATGTATACGGCTTTCATACGTTTTATAAATTGATCATATCACACTTAATCACAGTGTTTGTTTTGCATATATTTGTGCTTCATCTATCTTTTTTCCAGGTCGTACAACGTATCTCAAAAAACATTTTTTATTGAGCTATGCAAAAATTTTCAAAACAGTTTATCCGATTTAGTTTCTATTACATTTTTAATGTTCATTAGACATAAATGTGTAGCGTAAGCCAGCGATTCCCAACCTTTTTTCTTTTGCGAACCCCTTGTAAATTAAATTATAAGTAGAAAAAAAAGGAAATCGAAAACAATAAAATTTGAGAGATTTTTTAAAAATAATATTGCTCAATAATTCATGACAAACGAACACATATTTGCAAAATATAAAAGCACAGATATTTCTTCAAACTAAAATAATAGCAAAAAAAAATGAGTACAAAACAAATTCAACAAAGAAGAAACCCAGTTGTTATTCTTTGTTGATATGAGTAAGCAAACAACTCTTAATGAGATAGTTGTAGAATAAAGAAGTTAAAAGTTTGGCTCAAATATCTGACAGTTTCGTTCAGCATTTAATTTGCTTCGATATGTATCCCTTTTCACATGGAAACGTTGTTCAAAATGGTAATAAAATTTTAAAAAGTCTTTTTTCTGACACAAAAGATGTTTAAAGCAAATGTCTATGAGTAAATCTGGTATTATGAGCAATACGAATTTACGGGCTATTGCAACATGTTGTCTTATTTATGGTGATCTTTCATGATTCAAAACCTTTCGTTGAGGACTGGATGAAGTGAGAAATACATGAATAAATGATGATTAAAAAAAAGCTCAGCAATCATTACAAAATTCCTCCATTGCAATATTATTTTCGCAAACCCCGTCGCGAACCCCCAGGTGTTCGCGAATCACCAGTTGGGAACCGATGACGTAAGCTATAGAGCATACGGCGATACAAATTTTTGCGCAAAGTTATATTAAATGTCTTTGAGGGAGAGATTCTACTTACACCGTAAATTTCTCCTACCAGGAGTAAGTGGGCCCCCCTCATTATAGGGTAAATAAGTCTGGGGGCAACAATTACTCCACTAAGTAAATTTGATGTAATTTCTGCGGTTTATTTCTTTTTATTTAAACATAAATGTGTACAAAGCTGCTGACGAGGGGGCGAAAGGCTGTTGACTATATATTAGTGAAATTTGTATCAATGAAAACCGTAAAGTATTACGTCACGCTAGTTTTAAAAGTTGATGTTACAAATTAAAAAAAATATTGCTACATTTGCAAGAAAGGATA